>NC_058419.1:68292250-68389589 GCF_002201575.2 Neomonachus schauinslandi
ATGCTCTTTATCACCTCTTTTCCCTGTGCCCACTTCCTGCCCTTTTTTCCCATGTCAGAAAAATCATTCAGCTTCATTGCAGGGAAAAATTAAAAAGCAGACAAGTTAACAGAAGAAATTTAATGTCCCCAGTAATCAATTCTAATCACCACCCATATCATTCTGAAACATTTTCATCATATATGTCTGTAATATTTTCCAAGAACTGCCTGAAACATTTTTGGCTGTACCTCTCTAGTATTTTTTTGCATATGTCATATATGTATATAAGAATGTATATACTGTTTTTATATCTGCTTTTTCACAGAAAAATGTGTGTGTATATATATGTTTATACACACATACTCTATTTCATTTCATGTCATTAAAGTTACTTTTAAAAATATTTTCTCTGGCTGTTAATATAACATTGAATTGACTCAATAGATGGACAGAGGTATTAGGTATATGTGCATTTATATCCCTGTCTCTATGTCTGTTAGTGTCCATGTGAGTATATATATTTTAACTGCTTCCTAATTGTTTAACATCTCGTTTGATACTTCTTTTTCTTTATCCATACAAATTTGCCAAAATCATCATAGTACACAAACTTTGCTGACTTTCAAGATAATTTTCTGAGAAAAAAATACTGCTAAAAGATAAACTGAAGTTGCAAAGATTTGGGCTGACCTTGTCAGGTTCACCAGTACTGTAACAGGACCCAGATAGCTATATTATTTTCTGCTCTTGGTATTGCAATCATTTCTGTATTTCCCTAATATTTTCTCAGGGAAGCAAGAGCATTTGTTTTTATTTATTTTAATACTTTTAATGCAAATTGCACATGATTATAATAGAAAATATTTTTTTAAAATGTTAATGTAACAAAATAAAGTAAAAATTCTAATATTCCTAATACCGCTACTTTACAAAATACATTTAAAAAAATAGATATCTACATACTTTTTAAATACAATATGAACTCTCATTGGAGGGTATTTTCCCTATAACAATTTTCTGGGATCATATTTCTGAATCATTAAATATTCTCTTAATTCTATTGTTACATAATAGTCCATTGTGGGATGAGCTATAATTTCTATAACTAGTCTTTCTTGGAGTATCTTTTAAAATGATTCTTTTACTTGTAAGATCAATTCTATGATGAACACCTTTGCACCTGAATGTCTTGGAAAATTTTATTGCTTTCTAGTCCTTGTTATAGGAATTTCAGAGTGATAGATATGGACATGTCAAATGTTTTTCTTGTTTTTTGCCATATGTTTCTCCTTAAGATTTTATCAACCAGTAGTAGAAGAGAGCAC
Source organism: Neomonachus schauinslandi (assembly GCF_002201575.2). NCBI lineage: Eukaryota > Metazoa > Chordata > Mammalia > Carnivora > Phocidae > Neomonachus > Neomonachus schauinslandi. The sequence continues at coordinate 68,293,558 of NC_058419.1, forward strand.
ATATTCCTGCTGAGCTTCTTAAATTGGTCAAAATGCTTTTTTTTTAACTTCTATAAAATTTAAATGGACTGTATATTTTTCTTTTATTACTTCATATTACAAGTGCATTTTTAAAACATGAGATCAAGCACACTAAAATATAAATAAAAAGCAGTTGAAACATACTATTTTTTTTTAAGATTTTTTTTTTTTTATTTGACAGAGAGAGTGATAGCGAGAGCAGGAACACAAGCAGGGGGAGTGGGAGAGGGAGAAGCAGGCTTCCTGCCAAGCAGGGAGCCCGATGTGGGACTCGATCCCAGGACCCTGGGATCATGACCCGAGCCGAAGGCAGACGCTTAACGACTGAGCCACCCAGGTGCCCCGAAACATACTATTTTATATACTTTTACAAGCTGTAACTATCTATCCATAAACATTTTATTTTTTAAGTTTTAATTTTAAATCCATTTAGTTAACATACAGTGTTATATTAGTGCCAGGTGTACAATGTAGTGATTCAACACTTCCAAACAACACCCAGTGCTCACCACCACAGATGCCCTCCTTAATCCCCATCACCTATTTAACCCACCCACTGCCCCTCTAGTAACTATCAGTTTGTTCTCTATAGTTAAGAGTCTGTTTCTTGGTTTGTTTCTCTCGTTTTTTCCCTTTGGTGATTTGTTTTGTTTCTTAAATTCCACATACAAGTGAGATAATATGATATTTGTCTTCCTGTGGTTGACTTACTTTGCTTAGCATTATATTTTCTAGCTCCACGCATGTCATTGCAAATGGCAAGATTTCATTCTTTTTATGACTGAAAAATATTCCATATATATATCGCATCTCTGTCTATTCATCAATCAATGGACATTTGGACTGCTTCCATATCTTGATTATTGTAAATAATGCTATTATAAATATAGGGGTGTATATGTCCCTTTGAATTAGTGTGTTTGTATTCTTTGGGTAAATGCCCAGCAGTACAATTGCTGGGTCATAGGGTAGTTCTATTTTTAACTTTTTGAGGAACCTCCATACTGTTTTCCACAGTGGCTGCATCAGTTTGCATTCCTACCAACAGTGCACAAAGATTCCTTTTTCTCCACATCCTCACCAACACCTGTTGTTTCTTATGTTGTTGATTCTAGCCATTCTGACGGGTGTGAGGTAATGTATCATTGTAGTTTTGTTTGCATTTCCTTGATGATGAGTGATGTTGACTATCTTTTCATGTGTCTATTGGCCATCTGTATGTCTTCTTTTGAGAAATGTCTATTCAGGTCTTCTGCCCATTTTTAAATTAGATTATTTTGTTTTTTGGTTTTTAGTTGTATAAGTTTTTATATATTTGGAAACTAATCTTTTATCAGATATATCATTTGCAAATATCTTCTCCCCTTCCATAGGTTGCCTTTTAGTTTTGTTGATTGGTTCCTTTGCTGTGCAGAAGCTTTTTATTTTTATGTACTGCCAATAGTTTATTTTTGCTTTTGTTTCCCTTTCCTCATGTGACATATCTAGAAAAAAGTTGTTAAGGCAATGTCACAGAAATTACTGTCTGTGCCATTTTCTAGGATTTTTATGGTTTCAGGTTTTGCATTTAGGTCCTTAATCCATTTTGAGTTTATTTTTGTATATGGTGTTACAAAGTGGTACAGTTTCATTCTTTTGTATGTAGCTCTCCAGTTTTCCCAGGACCATTTATATATTTATTTATTTATTTTTATTGAAGAGACTGTCTTCCCTATTGTATATTTTTTGCCTCCTTTATCATAGGTTAATTGACAATATAAGTGTGGGTTTATTTCTGGTGTCTCTATTTTGTTCCATTGATCTATGTGTCTGTTTTTGTTTTAGTTCCCCACACTGTTTTGATTACTACACTTTTGTAGTATGTCTTGAAATCTGGTATTGTGATAGCTTTGTTCTTCTTTTTCAAAATTGCTTTAGCTATTCAGGGTCTTTTGTGGTTCCATAAAAATTTTAGTGTTATTTGCTCTAGTTTTGTGAAAAATGCAGCTGGTATTTTTAAAAAGGATTATATTGAATCTGTAGATTCCCTTGGGTAATGTGAATATTTTAACAATATTAATCCTTCCAATCCATCAGTATGAAATATCTTTCCATTTGTTAGTGTCTTATTTCTTTTATCAGTGTTTCATACTTCTTGGAGTATAGGTCTTATCTTCTTTGGTTAATTCCTAGGTATTTTATTATTTTTGGTGCAATTTTAAGTGGTGGTGGTTTTTTTAAATTTCCTTTACTACTACTTTATTATTACTCTATAGAAACAGTACCAATTTCTATGTATTAATTTTGTATCCTGCCACCTTATTTAATTTGTTCATTACTTCTGGTAGTTTTTTGGCAGAGTCTTTGGGATTTTTTATGTATATTATCATATCATCTGGAAATAGTAACAGTTTCTTTTTCTTTATCAATATAGATGCTTCTTATTTCTTTTTCTTGTCTGACTGCTGTGGCTAGGACTTCCCACACTATTTTGAACAGAAGTGGTGAGAGTGGAAATTCCTGATCTTAGAGGAGAAACTGACAGTTTTCACCATTTAGCTGTGGGTTTTTCATATATGGCCTTTATTATGTTGAGGTGTGTTTCTTCTAATCCCACTTTGTTGGGTTTAATTTAACCCCATGAATGGATGTTGAATTTTGTCAAATGCTTTTTCTGCATCTGTTGTGATGATCATAGCATTTTTATACTTTCTTTGTTGATGTGGTTTGTCATGTTGATTGATTTGCAAATATTAAATCATTCTTTTATCCCCAGAGTAAATCCCATTGTGATGAATGATCTTTTTAATATTGTATGGGGTTTGCTAATATTTTGAGAATTTCTGTTCATCATCTATGTTTATCAGGGATATTGGTCTGTAATATTTTTTTTGTTATTTCTTTGTCTGGTTTTGGTATCAGTGTAAACATAGCCTCATAAAATGAATTTGGAACCTTTCCTTCTTCTAATTTTTTGGAATACTTTGAGGAGAATAGGTACTAACTCTTCTTTAAATGTTTGGTAGAATTCACCTGTGAATTAGTGATTAAAGACGGAATAATGGAAATTAATCAATCTGGACTTTTATTTTTTGGTAGTTTTTTTATTACCAATTTAATTTTGTCACTTGTAATTGGTCTGTTCAGATTTCCTATTTCTTCCTGGTTCAGTTTTAAAAGATTGCACGTTTCTAGGATTTTACCCATTTCTTCTGGGTTGTTTGGTTTGTTGGCATATAATTTTTCTTGTTTCTTGAGGTAGGTCTGTATTGCTATATACTTACCTCTTAGAACTGCTCTTGCTGTGTCCCAAAGATTTTGGACTGTTGTGTTTTCATTTTCATTTGTCTCCATGTAGTTGTTTATTTCTTCTTTGATTGCTTCATTGACCCACTGGTTATTTAGCCTCTTTTCGTTTAGTCTCCACATGTTTGTGTTTTTTCCAGTTTTTACCTTGTAATTTATTTTTAGTATCATATGTTGTGATTAGGGATGATGCTTTATGTGATTTCTATCTTCTTAAATTTATTGAGGTTTATTTTATGGCCTAATAAATGATCTGTTCTGCAGAATGTCCCATGTGCACTTGAAAAAAATGTGAATTCTGTATTTTTTTTTTGAATGAGATATTCTGTGTATATCTGTTATGTCCATCTGGTCTAATGTGTCATTCAAAACCATTGTTTCCTTATTGATTTTCTGTCTGGATGATTTATCCATTGATGTAAGTGGGGTGTTAAAGTTCCTTACTATTGTATTACTATCAATTTCTCTATGTCCATTAATATTTGCTTTATGTATTTAGGTAATCTAGTGTTGGGTACATAGATATATAATGATGATATACTCTTGTTGGATTGATCCCTTTATCATTACATAATGCCCTTCTCTGTCTCTTCTTGCAGTCTTTGTTTTAAAGTCTATTTTGTCTGATATAAATATTGGTACCCAACTTTCTTTTTGCTTCCATTTGCATGGTGAATATTTTTCTATCTCTTCATTTTCTGCCTGAATGTGTTTTTAGGTCTGGGTTGAGTCTCTTATAGGCAGCATATAGATTGGTCTTGATTTTTTGTCCAACCCACCACCTTATATCTTTTGATTAGAGCATTTAGGCCATTTACATTTAAAGTAATTATTGATAGGTATGTACTTACTGCCATTTTGTTATTTGTTTTCTGGGTCTTTTGTAGTTCTTCTTTGTTCCTTTCTTCTCTTGCTTTCTTCCTTTTTGATTGATGAGTTTCTATAATGTTATGTTTGACTTTCTTTCTTTTTATTTTTTGTGTATCTATTATAGGTTTGGGTTTGTGGTTCCCATAGGTTTCATATATAACATCCTAAGTAAATAGCAATCTATGTTAATTTGATAGTCATTTAAATTCATACACGTTCTAAAAAAAAACAAACAAGCCAACCAAACAAAATTCTTTTTCTTTTCCCCCTTCTCTTCCCTTTATACTCCCTCCTCCATGTTTTATACATATATATAGTCATATTTTACATCTTTTTATTTATGATTTCATTATGTCTAATTATGGCCATTTCTTTTCCACTTAAAGAAGTTCCTTTAACATTTCTTATAAGGCTCATTTAGTGATGATAAACTCCTTTACCTTGTGTTTGTCTAGGAAACTCTTTATCTGTTTTTCAAATCTGAACGATAACCTTGCAAGGTAGAGTATTCTTGGTTGTAGGGTTTTGTTTTGTTTTGTTTTGTTTTTTAACTTTTAGCACTTTGAATATATCAGGCCACTTTCTTCTGGCCTGCAAAGTTTCTGCTGAAAAATTAACTGACAGCCTCATAGGTTTTCCTTTGTGGATAACTTTTGTTTCTCTCTTGCTCCTTTTAAGATTCTCTCTTTGGGCGCCTGGATGGCTCAGTTGGTTAAGCGACTGCCTTCAGCTCAGGTCATGATCCTGGAGCCCTGGGATTGAGTCCCGCATCGGGCTCCCCACTCAGCGGGGAGTCTGCTTCTCCCTCTCCGGCTCCCCCCTCTTGTGCTCTCTCTATCTCATTCTCTCTCTCAAATAAATAAATAAAATCTTTTTAAAAAAAGATTCTCTCTTTATCTTTAAACTTTGACATTTTAATTATTATGTATCATGGTGTGGATCTCCTTGGGTTCATCTTGTTTGGAACTCTCTGTAGTTCTTGGATTTGGATGTCTATTTCCTTCCCTAGGTTAGGGAAGTTTCTAGTTATTTTTCATATAAGTTTTCTATATCTTTCTCTCTCTTCTTCTTCTGGGACCCCTATAATGCAATTGTTTTTTCACTTGATGTTGTCCAAGAAATCTCTTAATCTAATCTCATTTTTAAAATTCTTTTCTCTCTTTGCTGTTCTGATTGTGTGCTTGCTATTATCCTGTCTTCCAGATTGCTGTTATATTCTTCTTCATCCTTTAATATACAGTTGATTTCCTCTAGCTTTTTTTAAAATTTCAGTTATTGTATTCTTCAACTCCACTTGTTTCTTTTTAATATTTTCTATCTCCTTATTGAAGGTCTCACTGAATTCTTCCACTTCTCCAGCCTGGTATCTTTATAATTTTTAGTTTAAATAATTTATCAGGCATATTGCTTATCTGTGCTTCATTTAGTTATTTTTCTGTTGTGTTTTCTTGTTCTTTCTTTTAAGAAATATTCCCCTGTCTCTGTATTTTACTCAACTTTCTGTGTTTGTGTCTATGGTTGAGGCAGAATGGCTATTTCTCCTAAACTTGATGGAATGGTCTTGTGCATGGTGTCCCCTATATAGACTGTGTGCTTGGTGACTTTTTTTGGGTGGCTGGAGCTATGGCTCTATATACTTGTTACTCTTTTAAATCACAGATTTTTACAGAATGAAGAAAGAAGAAGAAGAAGAAGAGAGGAGGAGGAAGAAAAAGAACAAGAAAAGAAGATAATACAATAAAAGACAAAACAAAAGAAAACGCAAACAAAAAAGAGCAAAAATAAAAACAAGACAAGACAAATAGAATAATAAAATAAAAAATAAAATAAATTTGTAAATAAAAAATGTGGCTTATTTTCTGTGCCCCAGCACCACAGGGGCTGTTGTGAGCTTGCAGACCCTGGGGTCACTGAAGTCACTAGCTCAATGTTACATGGACTCTGTTTTGTTCTGAGATTTTAAGGTGGAGGAAAAGAAAGTGTCCCTGCAGCTCCTTGGCTCTTTTAAACCATGGGTTTTTTTTTTCTGCATCCCAGCATGATGGGAGCTCGTGTGGGCTTGCAGACCCTAGATTAACTGAGGTTGCAAGGTTACTGTGATGACCAGGTACACCTGTTATGGTGTCATGGTGTCCAGACTCTGCTCCAGTCTAGGCTTTTATGGTGGAGTAGGAATGTAAACCCTGTCATTCTCCAGCCCCTCTGACATGCAGGGCATCCCCACAGCTCCTTAGCTGCTTGGCAGAGTTCTAGTATTATCTCTTTTACGTGTTAGCTGCTTTTTAAAACCACAGTTTTTTTTTTTCTGTGCCCAAGGACAGAGGTATATATTTATAAGCCCTCAGTACTATTCCTCCCTACTGCTTTTCACAGTGTTAGGGGTGGGGGTTCCATTTGGTACTGTGCCTCCATCTTTCCTGCTTCTCTTGCTGTTGTTTCAATCTTTGTTCAGAAGCTGTTCAGTCAGCCCTCAGTTCTTATTCAGGAGGAATTGTTCTATAAGTAGGTGTAGTTTGGTGTGTTCCCTGGATGAGGTGTGTTCAAGGTCTTCCTACATTGTGACCTTGGACCAGAACCTATTTCTGGGTTTCCTATTCTATTTCATTGATCTATTTGCCTTTTCTTTCCCCAAAATCACACTGTCTTCATTCCTGTAGCATTATATTATGTCTTGAATTCAGATAGTGTCAGTTCTTCAACTTTGTTCTTCTTCAATATTGTGTTCGCTATTCTGGGTCTTTTGAATCACAATACAAACTTTGCAATCAATTTGTCAATATCCATAAAATAACTTTTGGGATTTTGATCATTGTCTAGGAAAGTTTTCTTGGACTACTAGAATTTCCAAGATAAGTCAATGAGATAGAGCCAGGGATAATCTTTCTCTTTTCTGGGAAATAAACCAGGATTTCTCTGTGGAGATATAAATATGGGTGAGGGAGTTGTGGATTTTGGATTTTAAATATCATTTTTATTTGATAACTTTCTTGATAATCTTTGGTTACTAAGCCCATGATTCCTACATACATTGTTGGTAGGAAGGCAAATCAGTTTTTGTTTTTGTTTTGTTTTGTTTTTAAAGATTTTATTTATTTATTCATGAGAGACAGAGAGAGAGAGAGAGAGAGGCAGAGGGAGAAGCAGACTTCCCGTGGAGCAGGGAGCCTGATGTGGGACTCGATCCCAGGACTCTGGGATCATGACCTGAGCCGAAGGCAGACGCTCAACCATCTGAGCCACTCAGGCGCCCCATGTTTTTGTTTTTAATGTAAGCTCTATGCCCAATGTGGGGCTTGAACTCACAACCCCAAGATGAAGATGCATGTTATGACTTTGATCATCTTGAATTTGTTGAGGCTTTTTTTGTGGCTTAATATGTGATCTATTCTGAAGAATGTTCACGTGCACTTGAAAAGAATGTGTATTCTGCTGTTTTAGGATGCAATGTTCTGAATATATCTGTTAAATGTATTTGACCCAGTGTATCATTCAAAGCCATTGTTTCCGTATTGATTTTCTGCTTAGAAGATGTGTCCCTTGATATCAGTGGGGGTGTTAAAGTCCCCTACTATTATCGTATTATTATTGATTAGTTCCTTTATGTTTGTTATTAACTGTTTTATGTATTTGGGTGCTCCCATGTTGGGTGCATAAATATTTACAATTGTTATATCTTCTTGTTGGATTTTCCCCTTTATCATTATATAGAGTCCTTCTTTGTTTCTTGTTACAGTTTTTGTTTTAAAGTCTAGTTTTTCCGACATAAGTATTGCTACTCTTATTTTTGACATCCATTTGTATGATAAATGTTTCTTTGTCCCCTCACTTTCAATCTGCAAGTATCTTCAAGTTTAAAATGTGTCTCTTGTAGGCAACATATAGGTAAGTCTTGTTTTTTTAATCCATTCTGTAACCCTATGTCTTTTGATTGGAGCATTCAGTCCCTTTACATTCAAAGTAATTAATGATAGATGTGTATTTATAACCATTTTATTACTTGTTTTGTGGTTGCTCCTGAAGGTTTTCTCTGATCCTTTCTTGTCTTTCTCTCTTTCATGGTTTGCTGGTTTTCTTTAGTGATATATTTGGATATCTTTCTCTTTATGCTTTGCATAGCTATTTGTGGTGTGTGATATATGGTTACCATTAGGTTTGTATATAACAAATTCTACAAACAGCAGGCTATATTAAGTTGATGGTCACTTAAGTTTGAACCTATTCTTTTCTCCTCTCCTTCTCATTTTTTTTTTTAGGTATATGTTATTATATTTTATATTTTGTGAGTTCCTTGATTGATTTTTCACAATTATTCATTTTTAGTGCTTTTGTGTTTTCTGCCTTCATACTGTCATTTTTGGTCTCTCTTTTCCACTAAAATTGTCCTCTTTAGTATTTCTTGCATGGCCAGTTTAGTGGTTATGAACTCCTTATTTTTTGTTTGTCTAGGAAACTCTATCTCTCCTTCTATTCTGAATGATAGTCTTGTTTGATAGAGTATTCTTGGCTATAGATTTTTCCCATTTGGCACTTTGAATATATAATGACACTCCTTTCTGGCCTGGAAAATTTCTGCTGAAAAATCTGCTGCTAGCTTTCTAGGGTTTCTGTTATATGTAACTGTCTTGTCTTGTTTTGTCTTACTGCTTTTAAGATTTTTTTTTTCACTGTATTTTTCAAATTTAGTTACAATATGTCATGTTGGTCTGCTTTTGTTGATTTTGTTGGGAGTTCTCTGTGCCTCCTGGATCTGGATATCTGTCTCCTTCCCCAGATTAAGGAAGTTTTCTGGTATTATTTCTTCAAATAAATTCCCAGCCCCCCTTTTTCTCTCTTCTTCTTCTGGAACTCCTATAATACTAACGTTATTACATTTGATGGAGTCACTGAGTTCTCTCACTCTATTTTCATTTTGCATACTTCTTTGTTCTCTCTTTTGTTCAGATTGATTAATTTCCATTACTTTGTCTTTAAACATTCCATCAAGAATGTTTCTTATTTTGTTTATTGATCCTTTTATCTCTGCTCTGTTATCTTTATCTATGTGTTAACGGTCTCACTGATGTCCTCCACTCTTTTCTCAATTCTGTGGAGTATATTTATGATCATTGCTTTAAATTCTCCATCAGGCATGTTACTTATACCTGTTTCATTTAGACCTCTGGCCATGGCTTTGTCCTGTTCTTTCATTTGGGGCAAATTCCTCTGTCTTCTAATTTTTTCTAAGTCTCTGTGCCTGTTTCTCTGTGTTAGGAAAGTCCTCTATGTCTCCCACTCTTGAGGGTAATGGCTTTATGAAGAAGACGTCCTGTAGTGCCCTCCAGTTTAGGGTCCCCTGTTCCCCAGTGCCTAGTGCTTCCAGGAGTGTCTCCAATGTATGCTGTGTGTGCTCTTCTGTTGTGTCCTGGATACTTCGTCCTTCAGGCCAGTTGTCTGCAGAGGTTCTCTTTGCCTTTTGTGGGCAGTGTTTGGTCTTTGGCCTGAATGTGGTGCATTTTAAGTAGGTGTGCTCTAGTCTGCTTGTGAAATGAGACCTGTCACAACTGACCTCAGAACCAAGATCTTGCAAAACTCTCTGGTCTGGAGACATGGTGTGGGTAGGTGTTTGGGCCAGTGTTCTGGAAGAGGGGTCCTGCTACACTGATACTCAGGCAAGTCTGACTGGGAAGGACAGTTCCCTGGTGTGTTGGAGCATGGGGTTTGGTGTAAGCACGTTAGGTAGTGAGTGTTCATGCTGCACTGGTTCCCACAGGTGCCTCTGTGCTTGTGCTGAGGGGTAGGGGAGGGAAATGGCACCTGCCAGTTCCTTTGTTCCAGGAGGGATCTCTCCATGAACACTGTCTCTCTGGGACACACTCAGAGATGAGCAACTAACCTCTTCACTGGGTGCTCCAGGCTCTCTTCAGATCACTGTTTCCATGCCATACATCCATGGGCTATTCAGCCTACCTTCTCTCCAAGAGCAGCCCAATGTTCTCTGAGTTTTCCCAGAGCCAAGCACACTGACTTTTGAAACTCTAGGCTTTAAGCATACTGGTTGCAAAAACTCATGAAATTCAGGCCCTCTTGCTTTCCAAGCCAATTGCTATGGGGATTTGTTTTCCCTGGTCACTCCCCTGTGTGCTAGTTTGTCTCTCACCCTTTTCTGCAACTGTGGCTCCCTCCACACTGCAGCAGCCTTGATCTATTTCTCTCCCAAACCATGTCTCCCTACTCTCTACCTTCTTTAATGTACCTCTTCTCTACCTTAAGGTGGATCAGAGAGCTGGCACCAAGGCTCACTGCACTCAGCCGGAGTCCCTGCTCCTATGCCCAGTAACAGTGCAGCATGTTGGTGCCACCCATTCTTCTTGCAACCCAGGGGATCCTCAGACCATGGTGTCCACTCCTGGGTCTCCTCCCTCCTTCCCCATCTGAGCACCTTTAAGCCAGGCCTGACCCCCGCAGTGGCAGAGTTCTTAAATTTCAGATTTTATAATCCATTGCTTATAATACCTTGCAGTAGTCTCCCTAAGCAGGGCTCCCTCCCCTCCACAGCACCCACAGTTCTTATCTCCCCCAATCAACTCTCTGCACCTCCTACCTTCCAGAAGGTGGTTGCTTTTCTACTTGTAGACTTGCAGTTTTTTTTCTCTCAGTCCTCAGATTCATTTCCTTGTTGTTCAGATTGATTCAATAATTATCTGTGTTTGAGGGACAAGGCAAGTTTAGGGTCCCCCTACTCCTCCACCATCTTAACTCCTCCCCCCTTGATAACTAGTTGTAATCTGAGATGAATCTTATAGAACTAGAATCAAGGTGTCCATGGGGCTGCATTCCTTCTGAAAGCTGCAGAGGTGAATCTGCTTCCTTGCCTTTTCCCACTTAGATGTGCCTGCATCCTTGGCCCCTGGCCTTTTCTTTCATCTTGAAAGCCAGCAGCACAGCATCCTCTAGCCTCAGAAATAAACTGTTTAATACCTTCGTGGTGCATGTAGTGTCATCAGTTTTTTTTTCTAAATATTTATTTATTTATTTACTTGACAGAGAGAGAACACAAGCAGGAGGAGTGGCAGGCAGAGGGAGACGGAGAAGCCGGCTCCCCACTAAGCAGGGAGCCTGATGTGGGACTCGATCCCAGGACTCTAAGATCATGACCTGAGCTGAAGGCAGACACTTAACTGACTGAGCCACCCAGGTGTCCTGTCATCAGTCTTAATATCCAAACTATTCTCCTGGGAGAAGCTTTATCCCAACTTTTGCAGAGTAATCATAAAAAATGTGGCATAATAAACATGAGATCTAGGTGATGACCAATGGCACCTTGAGATCTTTATGTTCTTTTTTTTTTAAAGATTTTATTTATTTGACAGAGAGAGACACAGTGAGAGAGGGAACACAAGCAGGGGGAGTGGGAGAGGGAGAAGCAGGCTTCCCGCTGAGCAGGGAACCTGGGATCATGGCCTGAGCCGAAGGCAGGCGCTTAATGACTGAGCCACCCAGGCGCCCCCTTCATGTTCTTTCTTTTGGCTTATTAATCAGGAACAGGCTTTATAGTATGCAACACCAAGACTGACATCACAATTCTTTTTTTTTTTTTTTGATGAGTGTTCACCCAAAGCTGTGCTGTTTTGTGAAGCAATTGTTAGGCCCTTCTGAGCCTTTGCTAGGAATTAACAGCCACCGTTGGCACTTAAGGACAAAGGTACAGATTGGATTATTTTCTGAAATGGCCTTGGGTCATGTGTTTCAACCTCCATTTGTCTGTATGTCTCAGATTGAATTGTGCATCTCAGTTTCACCATGGCTATGACAAACAGTAGGATCAGGGAAGTGTTAATGCTCTGTAGTTGTGGCTGTGTTTACCAGCCAAGCATTAAGCTCTATTTTCCAGAACATTGAATGTGAGTGCAGGGCTCCTTAGGTGGCTGTTCATGTCTGGAAGAATGTCCCAATATGGCATGCTGTGGTCCATAACCCAAAGGATAGATGACTCACTAGGACTCTGTAAGCCTTAAAAATGCTTCTGCTGCTGCTGCTTCCCATGCTTTTGTTGCAAAAAAATGATCTTGGTTCTCAAAGTTATTGGAGAAAACATCTTGGCTTCTCTATGGCACAGACCTTTGTGAAAAACAGTAGTGGTTTCCCTGTGCCCCTCCTAAAGGTTTGGAGAGTAACATTACTTTATTAAATATCATAAAATAAACCAAAAAATACTTTGATTTCTATTGTTTTGGCATACCATGTCAAGAGGGTTAGTTCAAATTCTAGTTAGGACCAGGGTCTCTAAACCCAATAAAGCTACAATAGCTTGAAGCGGGGGGGGGGGGGGGAGGGCTAGACCATGATAATGTTGATTGAGATTTACTGAATAAAGAGGTCTAAAAGTATAATCAGTGCAAAAGCCCCCCCACAGGTATACCCAGTAACCCCCAAATACCTTAATACAGGGGGAGGAAACAGAAACAGAGTTCCATGATTAGATCCAATTGAAAATTGAAATTTTACTGAAGGACTTTATGCAACAGGAAATAAAAAGCATGATTACTGGCTCATACACCTTTATAATACAGGCTTGAAATTAACTCTGACCACTGCTGATATGCACCATATGGAAAGGATATTGTAAGACCCCTAAGTCAACAATCTATTAAGAAACTAATTAAAGTTATTAAAGCAGGCCTACAATATTTACCCACCCCAACATTTCAGGCTTGACCCTCAAAATTTCAACTCCTCTATTGACTGTTCATGTCACAACAGATAGCCCAACCCACTGTACCATTAATTAATACATGTATTTTTCACTAATCAAAATATCTACAATGAGGGACACAAATTAATGAAAAAAAAGGGCATGTGTCAATGGGTATATTATTTCACCAAACACCCAAACAGATGTAAAGCTTCTACTAACCCTGAACAAACTCCTTTTAACACTGATACTAGACAATTTTCCTCAGGGTGCACCCTCCCCTTAATTATAGGGATACTTTGATCCTGCTGATTAGTCAAGCAGCCAGTATCAAGGAAGCTTTAGATAGCTTTGAATTATGGCTACCCATGATGAATGACTCAAAACCCCAAAATTTCCCTATGATGAAAATAAATCATCCTATCAAGGTAAGCCCCTATCTTGGAATTTTTAGGGTAGCTATCCATTATAAGAGGACTCAACCAAAAGATCTAGTATTGCAGATCTAGTATTGCAGGGTAACACTCCCTAAAACTTTTAAGCCTATCTTTAGCATGTTCATCCAAATCAACCAAAATCCCATTCTTCCCCCTCTGAATCCAAACATTTAGAACATAGGACTCAGTATACTTCCTTTCTCTGATCTGAGAAAAAGCAGCCACCTCAACCCTGATAAAGGCTCAGCATGCTATCGGGTTTTCAAATAGCACTTGAAGACAATTGCACCTATGTTTCCTTATTAATGCACTGGTTTATATAAACAGACCTTTTTAATACATACACCCAAATAACTATCCTTCCTAGGGACCTCACCACATTTAAATTGAGGACTTTTTACCGGGAATGACAGACATAGAAAGAGGATAAACAAATTCATTTCACTCTGACTATTCAATTACTTTGCCCAACTTCCCAGTGGTCAGTCCTTCAACATTCCTGTAATTGCAGTGAATGCTCAAATACAACAAACTGCCCATTAGAATAAAACCAAATCTCTTAACCTTATTTTTGAATTAGCCAAGTAGAACTCTGTGAACGTACCTCCACCTATGGAGATTGTCAATATGGCTCAAAATAAATTAAAACAGGGCCACCAGGAGCTGACACTCATTAAACAGAACTTATTAAAGAAAGGAGTAATAACCTGTACATTTTCTCCCTTCAATAGTTACATATGGAATATTTGTCTCAAATCCAGGAGAAACAAATGTTGATGAACTATGGACTACTGTAACCTCAGTGTGATCATATCACCTGTTAAGGTCCTTAGATCTTATAATATTAAAATGCCTGAGGTCTACTAATCATCTACATCAGGGACTATATTATAGTCTCCCAGATGAAATTTACTTTCACATTCAAGGGCACACAATACACCTTTACCCATATACCCATGGAGTATCTCAACAATCCTTCCATTTCACACACTCTGCTAACAATACCTTCATTGCATCTAATAATCCTTAGACATTCAGGTGCATTGTTAGTTGATGACATCTGCCACTGTACAGATTCATTTAACACACTTCTTAGGACTTACAGACATTCACAGAAAGGCTCAGAAAGAGAGCATGAGAAATTGCCCTACACCAAACACAAAACCCTGCCATTGAAGTTAAATTCCTGGGAATCATTTAGTCATCAAAGGGTACTCTATCCCTGAAACTGTCAAGAAACAGCCTTTCAGAATCAATCAATCAATCAATCAATCAATCAATAAACAAAGCCCAACATGTCTTGAGTTTTTTTGGCCGGGGTCTTCCTGAGGCAATATATTCTCCACCTACAAATTCTACTTTAGGAGAGGGGTGCAACATGGCAGAGTAGGAGGACCCTAAGCTCACCCCATCCCACATTTACAATTAGGTTTCACTCACATCTGAGTCAGTAAACTGGAGAGTGATCTGAAGACTGGTGGAACAAACCCCACAGCTAGATGTAGAGAAGAAGCCACATTGGAGAGGTTAGGAAGGGCAGAAACAGTGGTCTGGAGCTTCCTGCAGGAGGGGAGGAGCTGCAGTCCTGGAGAAGGGGAAAGCACCAGGGAGCCCACACAGGGAAAATGAATCTCTATAATGTCTGGTCTTGAAAACTAGAGGGGCTAAACTCTGTGAGTTTGTATAACCAGTGGGACTTGAAGCCTGGAGTTTTGTTTTTATATTTTTAAGTTTTATTTTAGTTCCAGTGTAGTTAACATACAGTGTTATATTAGTTTCAGGCATATAACTTATTGATTCAATACTTACAAACAACACCCAGTGCTCATCATGATAAGTGCACTCCTTAATCGAAGCCTGGAGTTTTAAAAGTCAGCTGGGTCAGCATTGGGCAAGCCAGGGGGTGGTGAGTGATAGCTGGGTTCCCACCCTTAAAGAGACAACAGCCTGAGGAGAGGCAACATAGAAGTAACAGCTTGCACAATTGGAGAGAGATCCATTTTTACTGATTATGGAGCATTTTTTTTTTTTTATGTATTGATGGTTTATTTTTGCCCAGTTTTATTGAGATATAACTGACATATAACATTGTATAAAGCTAAGGTGTACAACACAATGATTTTATAGATAGATATAGATAGATAGATAAATGATAGATAGATAGATGATATAGATACAGCTATAGAGATAGAGATATATAGAGATATTACCACAGTAAGTTTAGTTAACATCTATCACCTCACATAGTTACACATTTTTTCTTATAATGAGAATTTTTAAGATCTCATTATATGTTGGGGGACTTCTCTGGGAACAAAGGAGCTGGCAGGCACCATTTCCTCCCCTGCCCCTTGGAATAAAGACAGAGCCACCTGCAGGAGGTGCTGCTGCAAAAACACTTGCTACTTAACTTGCTAGCAGTGCACCCCACCCATGAGTTCTCCTGAGGATTTTCCCACTCTAGCCCTGCTGATCTTGGCCCTGGGCTTAGCCAGATTTTGTCAATGCAGCACAAACCCAGCCCAGTCACTGCCTCTACACACTGCACCCTTGTGGCCACTGCACTTTGGGGGATTGGCCTAGGACAGGTGGCTCAGTGCAAATATTATAATGTCACATGTGCCCCAGCCAACCACCATGCTCCATGCCTAGCTTCTGCACACACAGACACCATGCCACACCCAGTCGCAGTGTCCTTGTCACCACCTCAGCCACAAGCCCTACCCCCAGCTGCTGCTCCTGCTGATGTGTGCCATGCCCCTGGCCACCACCACACTTCAGGGATTCTAGCCTAGCAGTAGTAACTCAGTGCAAATTTTGCTACCATTGCCACCCTACCCCTGAGCCCTCCTAAGGTCATGCCCCCTCAGAACCAGCCTTCCTGGGTCTCACTAACACCACAGAGAGCAAGCACAGCCCAAAACAGGCAGGGAGTTGGTATAGAAGTTTGGACTCAAAGGGAAAACTACTCAGGCACAATGGCAGGATGCAAGCAGCACACATTGGAGACTCCCATGTAGTGCCAGATCTTGGTGAACAGGGGACACTGCACTGCAGGACACTTCAGGACATCTTTTTTGTAAAGCCATTACTTTCAAGAATAAAGGACATAGTTGACTTTCCTAAAACACAGAAACAGACTCAGAGAGGTAGAGAAAATGAAGAGACAAAGGAATTTGTCCCAAATGAAAGAACACAACCAAATCACAGGAGGAGATCTAAGCAAAACAAAAATAAGTAGTATGCCTGATAGAGAATTTAAAGTAGTGATCATAAAGATACTCACTGGACTAGAGAAAAGACTGGAGGACATCAGTGAGACCCTTAACAAAGCGTTAGAAAATAACATATCAGGGATGAAGAACACGATACATCAAATTTAAAATACAAAACATGAAAAAACAGCAGGCTACAGGAAACAGAGGAACTTATCAGTGACCTGGAGGATAGAGTAATGGAAAACAATCAAGCTGAACAGGTAAGAGACAAACAAATGCTGTATAAAGAGAATACATGTAGAGAACTCAATGACTCCATCAAGTGTAATAACTCAGTATTAAAGGGATCTCAGAAAAAGAGAGCAATAAAGGGCAGAAAATGTATTTGAAGAAATAATAGCTGAAAATTTTCCAAATCTGGGGAGGGAAACAGAGTTCCAGACTCATGAGGCACAGAGATTTCCCAAAAAATACAACCCAAGGAGGTCCACACTGAGACACATAGTAATTAAAATGGCAAAACATAGTGATAAAGAAAGAGTTTTAAAAGTTGCAAGAGAAAAGAAGACAGTTACATACAAAGGAAAATCCATACAGGTATCACCTGATTTTCCAGCAGAAACTTTGCAGGTTAGAAGAGAGTGGATTGATATATTCAAAGCACTGAAAGGGAAAAAATCTGAGGCCAAGAATAACCTATCTAACAAGGGTATTATTCAGAATAGAAGATGAGATAAGGAGTTTCTGAGACAAACTAAAACCAGCCCTACAAGAAAGCTTAAAGGAGACTCCTTGAGTGGAAAGGAAAGAGCCTAACGAGAATATAAAAAGTAAAGAACACAAAAATAGTAAAAATAAATATTTCTGTAAAAATCAGTCAAGATATTCATAAAATAAAAGGATGTAAATATGATACCCAAAATCTGAAATGTGGAGGGGAGAGGAGTAAAGAATGAGTTTAACATTAAGCAACCGTCAACTTAATATAGACTGCTATATGTGAAAGATGTTATATATAGACCAAATGATAACTACAAATTAAAAAAAAACAGTAATAGATATGCAAAAAATAAAGAGTAAGGATCCAAGTGTATCACTAGAGAAAACCAAACAAATCATTAAAGAAAGGAGAAGAATCAGAAAAAAACTACAAAAACAACCACAAAACAAGTAATAAAATGGCAATACATATCTATCAATAATTACTTTGAATGTAAATGGACCAAATGCTCCAATCAAAAGACATAGCATGTCAAAGTGGATAAAAAAACAAGATCCATTCATATGCTGCCTATGAGAGACTAATTTTAGACTTAGACACCTGCAGATTGAAAGTGAGAGGATAGAGAAATATCTATCATAGAAATGGATATGAAAAGAAAGCCAGAGTAGCAATACTTATATTAGACAAAATAAGCTTTACAACAGTCTGTAAAAACAGAGAAAAAAAGGACACTGTGTAGGGACACCTGGGTGGCTCAGTCAGTTAAGCATCTGACTCTTGGTTTCAGCTCAGGTCATGATCTCAGGGTCATGAGATTGAGCCCTGCATTGGGCTCCACACTCAGTGCAGATTCTTCTTGAGATTCTTTCCCCCTCCCTCTCACTCCCCTCTGCTCCTCTCCCCATACTCTCTCTCTTTCTCATAAATGAAAAAATAAATAAATAAATAAATAAATAAATAAATAAATAATAAAATCTTTTTTTTTAAAGGACACTGTATAATAATAAAGGGGACAATCCAACAAGAAGACATAATTGTAAATATTTATGCACCTAGCATGGGAGCACCCAAATATGTAAAATAGTTAATAACAAACATAAAGCAACTAATCCATGGTAATACAAGTACAGCAGGGGACAATAACACCCCACTTATATTGGGGGACAGATCATCCAAACAGAAAATAAATAAGGAAACAGTGACTTTCCTTTGTCTTTTTTTTTATTCTTATGTTAATCCCCATACATTACATCATTAGTTTTAGATGAAGTGTTCCATGATTCATTGTTTGTGCATAACACCCAGTGCTCCATGCAGAATGTGCCCTCCTCAATACCCACCACCAGGCTAACCCATCCTCCCCCCCCCCTCCCCTCTAGAACCCTGTTTGTTTTTCAGAGTCCATCGTCTCTCATGGTTCGTCTACCCCTCCGATTTCCCCCGCTTCATTCTTCCCGTCCCACAACCTTCTTCTTCTTCTTCTTTTTTTTTCTAAACATATATTGCATTATTTGTTTCAGAGGTACAGATCTGAGAGTCAACAGTCTTGCACAATTCACAGAGCTTACCAGAGCACATACCCTCCCCAGTGTCTATCACCCAGTCACCCCATCCTTCCCACCCCACCACCCACTCCAGCAACCCTCAGTTTGTTTCCTGCAATTAAGAATTCCTCATATCAGTGAGATCATATGATACATGTCTTTCTCTGTTTGACTTATTTCACTCAACATAATACCCTCCAGTTCCATCCACGTCGTTGCAAATGGCAAGATCTCATTCCTTTTGATGGCTGCATAATATTCCATTGTATATATATACCACCTCTTCTTTATCCATTCATCTGTCGATGGACATCTTGGCTCTTTCCACAGTTTGGCTATGGTGGACATTGCTGCTATAAACATCGGGGTGCATGTACCCCTTCGGATCCCTACTTTTGTATCTTTGGGGTAAATACCCAGTAGTGCAATTGCTGGATCATATGGTAGCTCTATTTTCAACTTTTTGAGGAACCTCCATACTGTTTTCCAGAGTGGCTGCACCAGCTTGCATTCCCACCAACAGTGTAGGAGGGTTCCCCTTTCTCCGCATCCCCGCCAACATCTGTTGTTTCCTGACTTGTTAATTTTAGCCATTCTGACTGGTGTGAGGTGGTATCTCATTGAGGTTTTGATTTGGATTTCCCTGATGCCGAGCGATATTGAGCCCTTTCTCATGTGTCTGTTGGCCATTTGGATGTCTTCTTTGGAAAAATGTCTGTTCATGTCTTCTGCCCATTTTTTGATTGGATTCTTTGTTCTTTGGGTGTTGAGTTTGATGAGTTCTTTATAGATTTTGGATACTAGCCCTTGATCTGATATGTCATTTGCAAATATCTTCTCCCATTCTGTCGGTTGTCTTTTGGTTTTGTTGACTGTTTCCTTTGCTTTGCAAAAGCTTTTTATCTTGATGAAGTCCCAATAGTTCATTTTTGCCCTTTCTTCCCTTGCCTTTGGCGATGTTTCTAGGAAGAAGTTGCTTCGGCTGAGGTCAAAGAGGTTGCTGCCTGTGTTCTCCTTTAGGATTTGGATGGACTCCTGTCTCACATTGAGGTCTTTCAACCATTTGGAGTCTATTTTTGTGTGTGGTGTAAGGAAATGGTCCAGTTTCATTCTTCTGCATGTGGCTATCCAATTTTCCCAACACCATTTGTTGAAGAGACGGTCTTTGTTCCATTGGACATTCTTTCCTGCTTTGTCAAAGATGAGTTGACCATAGAGTTGAGGGTCCATTTCTGGGCTCTCTATTCTGTTCCATTGATCTATGTGTCTGTTTTTGTGCCAGTACCATGCTGTCTTGATGATGACAGCTTTGTAATACAGCTGGAAGTCCGGAATTGTGATGCCGCCGGCTTTGCTTTTCTTTTTCAACATTCCTCTGGCTATGCAGGGTCTTTTCTGGTTCCATACAAATTTTAGGATGATTTGTTCCATTTCTTTGAAAAAAGTGGATGGTATTTTGATGGGGATTGCATTGAATGTGTAGATTGCTCTAGGTAGCATTGACATCTTCACAATATTTGTTCTTCCAATCCATGAGCATGGAACGTTTTTCCATTTCTTTGTGTCTTCCTCAATTTCTTTCATGAGTATTTTATAGTTTTCTGAGTACAGATCCTTTGTCTCTTTGGTTAGATTTATTCCTAGGTATCTTATGGTTTTGGGTGCAATTGTAAATGGGATTGACTCCTTAATTGCTCTTTCTTCTGTCTTGTTGTTGGTGTATAGGAATGCCACTGACTTCTGTGCATTGATTTTATATCCTCCCACTTTACTGAATTCCTGTATGAGTTCTAGCAGTTTTGGGGTGGAGTCTTTTGGGTTTTCCACATAAAGTATCATATCATCTGCAAAGAGTGAGAGTTTGACTTCTTCTTTGCCAATTTGGATGCCTTTGATTTCTTTTTGTTGTCTGATTGCTGTGGCTAGGACTTCTAATACTATTTTGAATAGCAGTGGTGATAGTGGACATCCCTGCCGCGTTCCTGACCTTAGGGGGAAAGCTCTCAGTTTTTCCCCATTGAGAATGATATTCGCTGTAGGTTTTTCATAGATGGTTTTTATGATATTGAGGTATGTACCCTCTATCCCTATACTCTGAAGAGTTTTGATCAAGAAAGGATGCTGTACTTTGTCAAATGCTTTTTCTGCATCTATTGAGAGGATCATAGGATTCTTGTTCTTTCTTTTGTTAATGTATTGTATCACATTGATTAATTTGCAGATGTTGAACCAACCTTGCAGCCCAGGGATAAATCCCACTTGGTCATGGTGAATAATCCTTTTAATGTACTGTTGGATCCTATTGGCTAGTATTTTGGTGAGAATTTTTGCATCCATGTTCATCAGGGATATTGGTCTGTAATTCTCCTTTTTGATGGGGTCTTTATATGGTTTTGGGATCAAGGTAATGCTGGCCTCATAAAATGAGTTTGGAAGTTTTCCTTCCATTTCTATTTTTTGGAACAGTTTCAGAAGAATAGGTATTAATTCTTCTTGAAATGTTTGGTAGAATTCCCCTGGGAAGCCATCTGGCCCTGGGCTTTTGTTTTTTGGGAGATTTTTGATGACTGCTTCAATTTCCTTAGTGGTTATAGGTCTGTTCAGGTTTTCTATTTCATCCTGGTTCAGTTTTGGTAGCTGATACATCTCTAGGAATGCATCCATTTCTTCCAGGTTATCTAATTTGCTGGCATAGAGTTGCTCATAATATGTTCTTATAATTGTTTGTATTTCTTTGGTGTTGGTTGTGATCTCTCCTCTTTCATTCATGATTTTGTTGATTTGGGTCATTTCTCTTCTCTTTTTGATAAGTCTGGCCAGGGGTTTATCAATCTTGTTAATTCTTTCAAAGAACCAGCTCCTAGTTTCGTTGATCTGTTGTACTGTTCTTTTAGTTTCTATTTCATTGATTTCTGCTCTGATCTTTATTATTTCTCTTCTCCTGCTGGGTTTAGGCTTTATTTGCTGTTCTTTCTCCAGCTCCTTTAGGTGTAGGGTTAGGTTGTGTACTTGAGACCTTTCTTGCTTCTTGAGAAAGGCTTGTATTGCTATATACTTTCCTCTTAGGACTGCCTTTGCTGCATCCCAAAGATTTTGAATAGTTGTGTTTTCATTTTCATTGGTTTCCATTAATTTTTTAAATTCTTCTTTAATTTCCTGGTTGACCCATTCATTCTTCAGTAGGATGCTCTTTAGCCTCCATGTATTTGAGTTCTTTCCGACTTTCCTCTTGTGATTGAGTTCTAGTTTCAAAGCATTGTGGTCTGAAAATAGGCAGGGAATGATTCCAATCTTTTGGTACCGGTTGAGACCTGATTTATGACCTAGGATGTGATCTATTCTGGAGAATGTTCCATGGGCACTAGAGAAGAATGTGTATTCCGTTGCTTTGGGGTGGAATGTTCTGAATGTGTCTGTAAAGTCCATTTGGTCCAGTGTGTCATTTAAAGTCTTTATTTCCTTGTTGATCTTTTGCTTAGACGATCTGTCCATTTCAGTGAGGGGGGTGTTAAAGTCCCCCACTATTATTGTATTGTTGTCGATGTGTTTCTTTGCTTTTGTTATTAATTGCCTTATATAATTGGCTGCTCCCATGTTAGGGGCATAGATATTTACAATTGTTAGATCTTCTTGTTGGATAGATCCTTTAAGTATGATATAGTGTCCTTCCTCATCTCTTATTACAGTCTTTGGTTTAAAATCTAATTTGTCTGATATAAGGATTGCCACCCCAGCTTTCTTTTGGTGTCCATTAGCATGGTAAATGGTTTTCCACCCCCTCACTTTCAATCTGGGGGTGTCTTTGGGTCTAAAATGAGTCTCTTGCAGACAGCATATCGATGCGTCTTGTTTTTTAATCCAGTCTGATAGCCTGTGTCTTTTGATTGGGGCATTTAGCCCATTTACATTCAGGGTAACTATTGAAAGATAGGAATTTAGTGCCATTGTATTGCCTGTAAGGTGACTGTTACCGTATATTGTCTGTGTTCCTTTCTGGTCTATGTTGCTTTTAGGGTCTCTCTTTGCTTAGAGGACCCCTTTCAAGATTTCCTGTAGGGCTGGTTTTGTGTTTGCAAATTCCTTTAGTTTTTGTTTGTCCTGGAAGCTTTTTATCTCTCCTTCAATTTTCAATGACAGCCTAGCTGGATATAGTATTCTTGGCTGCATATTTTTCTCATTTAGTGCTCTGAATATATCCTGCCAGTCCTTTCTGGCCTGCCAGGTCTCTGTGGATAGGTCTGTTGCCAATCTAATGTTTCTACCCTTGTAGGTTACATATCTCTTCTCCCGAGCTGCTTTCAGGATTTTCTCTTTGTCTATGAGACTCGTAAGTTTTACTATTAGATGTTGGGGTGTTGACCTATTTTTATTGATTTTGAGAGGGGTTCTCTGTGCTTCTTGTATTTTGATGCCTGTTTCCTTTCCCAAATTAGGGAAGTTCTCTGCTATAATTTGCTCCATTATACCTTCTGCCCCTCTCTCTCTTTCTTCTTCTTCTGGGATCCCAATTATTCTAATGTTGTTTTGTCTTATGGTATCGCTTATCTCTCGAATTCTGCCCTCGTGATCCAGTAGTTGTTTATCTCTCTTTTTCTCAGCTTCTTTATTTTCCATCATTTCATCTTCTATATTACTGATTCTCTCTTCTGCCTCATTTATTCTAGCAGTTAGCGCCCCCATTTTTGATTGCACCTCATTAATAGCCTTTTTGATTTCTACTTGGTTGGATTTTAGTTCTTTTACTTCTCCAGAAAGGGTTTCTCTAATAACTTCCATATTTTTTTCAAGCCCAGCTAGTATCTTTAAAGTGATGATTCTGAACTCTAGATCTGACATCGTACTAATGTCCATATTGAGTAGGTCCCTGGCAGTCGGTACTACCTCTTGTTCTTTTTGTTGAGGTGATTTTTTCTATCTTGTCATTTTGTGCAGAGGAGAATAGATTAATGAGAGAACAAAATGCTAGCAGAGTCACAACGTCCCCAGAAAATATACTCTAAACAAATCAGAAAAGACCTGAAGCAGTGGGAAAAGAAAGGAAAAGAGAAAAAAAAGAAAAAGATAAAAACAAAAACAAACAAAACAAAACAACAACAACAACAACAACAAAAAAACCAGAATGTGATCAAATATGATCAGGCTGGTATATAGATCAGTGCCACACACTAGATTTGGGGTGTATTTTGGTCTTTTAGAAGAAAGTGCCTCCCAAAATTTTAAAGAAAGAAAAACTTATATATCTACAAAAATAAGGGTTGATATGATGAAGGGATGGAATATGCCTGTAAAGATGGAAATTATAAAAAATTTTATAAAAGGAATTGATAAGAAGTTGTTTGAAAAAAGAAAGAAGAGGATTTAAAAAAAGAAGAAAAAAAAAGGGAGAGGATGTGATCAGGCAGGGGAATAGAAAACACCATATACTAGAGATTTAGGGTATATTTTAATCTGTTAGAAGAAACTATCTTAAAATTTTAAAGAGAGAACAACTTATATATATAAGCCAAAAATATGGGTAACTACTATGAAGGGATAGAATATGACTCTAAAAATGAAAAATAAAAATTTTTTTTAAAAAAAAGGGATTGATAAGATGTTGGTTGAAAAAGGGAAAAAGAAAAATTCAAAAAGAAAGAAAAAAAGACAGTTAAAAAAAAATTAACTTTGAAAGACTACAGAATCATGGTAAAAAAGCCATGAATTCTATGTGCAGTAGTCCCCTAGCACTGGAGTTCTGCCGTTCTCATTGATCGGTAAACTTGGTCTTGGCTGGCTGTTCTCGCTGATCTTCTGGGGAGGGGCCTGTTGCCGTGGTTTCCAAATGTCTTTGCCGGAGGCAGAATTGCCCCGCCCTTGCCCCCTCCCGCTAAGTAATCTGCTCGGGTTTGCTCTCCGGGGCTTTTGTTCCCTGCGAGCTTTCTGTACAGCTTTGGAGGCAGAGAGTGAAAATGGCGGCCTCCCAATCTCCACCCCGGAGGAGCCGAGAACTCGGGGCCCCGCTTCTCAGTGAGCCCCCAGAGAAAAGCCGTCAGTCACTCCCGTCTCCCCCGTCTCCAGCCGCACTCCGTGCTCACCCGGCCTGTGACCGCGCGTTTCTATCTCTGGCACCCGACCCCGGGTGGAGTCTCCATACCCAGCAGATCCCTGTGGTGCACTCCCGCGCAGCTCCTCCTGGGGGAGGAAGGGGAGTCTCCCCGGATCTGCCGCTTGTTGGGTCCCTGCTGGAAGAGCAGTGGCCCAACTGTGCCGCGGATCACGGTTTATGGCAACCCCGAGCTGAGAGCCCGCGCCTGGGCTCCGCCTCTGCAGCCGGCTTCCCTGCTCCGTTAGCTGGGAGCTCTGCCACACTCAGGCACCCCCGGTCTTTCTGTGACCCCAAGGGTCCTGAGACCACACTGTCCCGGAGGGTTCCACCCCCCGCTTAGCCACCAGAGTGACGTCCCTCAGCGGAGCAGACTTTTAAAAGTTCCGATTTTGTGCTCCGTGGTTCTATCACTTGCCAGAAGCGCCCAACAGAGGCCCCTCCCCCACCATCTATCCTCCCGAATATCGCCTCAGATTCACTTCTCCGCACGTCCTACCTTCCAGAAAGTGGTCGCTTTTCTGATGAGAGAGTTGTTGCTCTTCTTTTCTTTGATCTCTGCAAGCAGCCCAAACAGCCTGATGGGCCTTAAAACGGTGTCCCTTGACAATCACGATGATACAGTAACCTGGTCCTGCTCTCCCTCTTGACACAGTAAATCCAGGAGCATCTCATGATGTGCAGGGAACTCCTGAAGGGACCCCATTGTCTCTTCGGCCTCCACAGCTATAGGAAACAGTGACTTTGAACAACATACTGGATCAGATGGACTTAACAGGCATATTCAGAATATTGCATCCTAAAACAGCAGAATGCACCTTCTTTTCAAGTGCACATGGAACATTCTCCAGAATAGATCACATATTAGGCCACAAAACAAGGCCCAACAAATTAAAAAAGATCAAGGTTATACCATGCATCTTTTCTGACCACAATGCTTTGAAACTAGAAATCACCCACAAGAAAAAATCTGAAAGGACCACAAATACACGAAGGTTAAACAACATGCTACTAAACAATGAATGGGTCAACCAAGGAATCAAAGAAGAAATCAAAAAGTACCTGGAAACAAATGAAAATGAAAACACAATGGTCTAAAACCTTTGGAATACAGCAAAAGCTATTCTAAGAGGGAAGTTTACAGCCATACAAGCCTACCTCAAGAAGCAAGAAAAATCTCAAATAAACAACCTAACCTTACACATAAAGGAGCTAGAAAAAGAACAACAAACAAAACCAAAAATCAGCAGAAGGAAAGAAATAATGATTAGAACAGTAGTAAATGATATAGAAACTAAAAATAATAATAATAATAATAGAGCAGATCAATGAAACCAGTAGCTGT
Source organism: Neomonachus schauinslandi (assembly GCF_002201575.2). Lineage (NCBI taxonomy): Eukaryota > Metazoa > Chordata > Mammalia > Carnivora > Phocidae > Neomonachus > Neomonachus schauinslandi. The sequence goes on from NC_058419.1 coordinate 68,319,755, forward strand.
TTCTTTGAAAAGATCAACAAAATTTATCAATTTTAGCCAGAATCACAAAAAAAGAGAAAGGACCTAAATAAAGTCATAAAGAGGAGAAATAACAACAACCAACAGCACAGAAATAAAGTTATAAGAGAATATTATGAAAACCTATATGCCGGGTACATTCAGCCTCAGCAGCTTTCAGCTCTCCAGTTCTAGACTATTATTTGGTAACCCAGAATCTAACCCATTTTCTTCAAGACTTTATTCTCATGCAGAACATTCCATTTCAGAGCACAACTCTCCATGCACTCCATTCAATACAACGCTGTGTCTTCACATTCTCCTTCCCTCCTTACTTCCTCATAGCAGTTCATTCATGAGTGCACTACCCTCACACCCATTCAGAAAACACCCTCTCCTTTTTCTTTCAGAGACCCCACTGCTCTCCAAGGACCTTGCTGCCAAAATCTATATAGAGCTCACTGAACACAAGGTCCCCATACTAAACTATACTAGCCTTTGGGCATGCCATCTGCCTTCTGAGGCTGAGCCAGGAAGGGGTCTGTTGCCTTAAAGGAGACTTTCATTGCTTGTGAAGAATTGGCAGAGACAAAGTTAAACAGATAAATCAGTGAGTGAGACATATATTAAAATATATTTGACAAATATATTTGATAGTCCAAATGTCCTGGACTGTCACTGACATATTTTTCTGGCTTTTCCCACCAGGCAGGGTTGATACACTCTTCCAGAAACTACTTATAGTGCTCTGTTGCCTGGATATGGGACTCATCAAAGTTTATTATATCAAATTCAAATTTAATTAGGTGAAGCATAGTACATTTCAGTCACCAAACTAAGGTTGAATTATTATAGAGTTTGACTCCATTTTTTATCTGAGCACTCAGAGGATTTTGACAATGCCTTTTTTATTGATTAAGTTTTAATTTTAATTCCACTATAGTTAATATACAGCATTATGTTAGTTTCAGGTATAGAATATAGTGATTCAACAGTTCCATACATACTCAGTGCTCATCACTAGTGTCCCCCTCAATCTCCATTACCTTTTTCACCTATCTCCCTACCCATCACCCCTTTGGTAACCATCAGTTTGTTCTCCATAATTAAGAGTCTGTTTCTTGGTTATCTCTCTCTCTTTCTCTCCCTCTTTTCTTTTTTCCCTTTGCTCATTTGTTTTATTTCTTAAATTCCACATATGAGTGAAATTATATGGTATTTGTCTTTTCTTTGACTGACTTATTTTGCTTAGCATTATACTCTCTAGCTCCATCCATGTCATTGCAAATGGCAAGATTTCACTCTTTTAAATAGCTGAGTAATATTCCATTGTGTGTGTGTGTGTAACCCTTCTTTATCCATTCATCTATTTTTAATTAATTAATTATTTATTTATTTATTTTTAAAGATTTTATTTATTTATTTGAGAGAGAGAGCACATGAGAGGGGGGAGGGTCAGAGGGAGAAGCAGACTCCCTGCCAAGCAGGGAGCCTGATGCGGGACTCGATCCCGGGACTCCAGGATCATGACCTGAGCCAAAGGCAGTTGCTTAACCAACTGAGCCACCCAGGCGCCCTGATTTATTTATTTTAAAGAGAGAGCGAGTGGTGGGTGGAGGGGCAGAAGGAGAGAATCCTCAAGCAGACTCCCTGCTGAATGTGGAGCCTGATGCAGGGCTCAGTCTCATGACCCATGAGATCATGACCTGAGCCAAAACCAAGCCAGATGCTTAACTGACTGAGCCACCCAGGTGCCCCTATCCATTCATCTACTGATGGACGTTTGGGCTGCTTCCATAGTTTGACTATTGTAAATAATGCTGCAATAAACAAAAGAGGGCATGTATCCCTTTGAATTAGTGTTTATATGTTTTGGGTAAATATCCAGTAGTGTGATTACTAGATCATAGGGTAATTTTATTTTTAACTTTTTGAGCAATCTTCATTCAGTTTTCCACAGTGGCTGCACCAGTTTGCAGTTCCACCAACAGTGCACAAAACTTCCTTTTTCTCCACATCCTCGCCAACACTTTTTGTTTCTTGTGTTGTTAATTTTAGCCATTCTGACAGATGTAAGTAATGTTTCATTGTGGTTTTGATTTACATTTCCCTGATGATGACTGATGTTCAACATCTTTTCATGTGTCTGTTGGCTATCTGGATGTATTCTTTGGAGAAATGTCTGTTCATGTCTTTTGCCCATTTTTTTTTTTAATAGTGCACCTGATCTGTTTATTTTCTCCTCACCTAGTTATTTTATTTTATTTTATTTCTTTCTTAGGTTAAGTTAGACCCCATAATGTACATCATTAATTTTTTAAATTTATTTTTTAATTTTATTATGTTATGTTAGTCACCATACAATACACCATTAGTTTTTGATGTAGTGATCCATGATCCATTGTTTTCGTATAACACCCACTGCTCCATGCAGTACGTGCCCTCCTTAATACCCATCAGCGAGCGAACCAATCCCCCCTCCACCCTCCCCTCTAAAACCCTGTTTGTTTCTCAGGTCCATAGTCTCTCATGGTTCATCTCTCCCTCCAATTCCCCCTGCCCATTTTTCCCTTCCTTCTCCTAATGTCCTCCATGTTATTCCTTATGTTCCACAAATAAGTGAAACCATATGATAATTGACTTTCTCTGCTTGACTTATTTCACTTAGCATAATCTCCTCCAGTCCCATCCATGTTGATGTAAAAGTTGGGTATTCATCTTTTCTGATGGCTGAGTAATATTCCATTGTATATATGGACATCTTCTTTATCCATTCATCTGTTGAAGGGCATCTCGGCTCTTTCCACAGTTTGGCTAGTGCAGACATTGCTGCTATGAACATTGGGGTGCATATGGCCCTTCTTTTCACTACATCTGTGTCTTTGGGGTAAATACCCAGGAGTGCAATTGCTGGGTCATAGGGTAGCTCTATTTTTAAATTTTTGAGGAACCTCCACACTGTTTTCCAAAGTGGCTGTACCAACTTGCATTCCCACCAACAGTGTAAGAGGGTTCCCCTTTCTCCACGACCTCTCCAACATTTGTTGTTTCTCTCCCTGTCCATTTTTACCATTCTAACTGGTGTAAGGTGGTATCTCAGTGTGGTTTTGATTTGGATTTCCCTGATGGCTAATGATGATGAACATTTTTTCATGTGTCTGTTAGCCATTTGTATGTCTTCTTCAGAGAAGTGTCTTTTCATCTCTTCTGCCCACTTTTTGACTTGATTATTTGTTTTTTGGGTGTTGAGTTTGAGAAGTTCTTTATAGATCTTGGATACCAGCCCTTTATCTGTAGTGTCATTTGCAAATATCTTCTCCCATTCTGTGGGTTGCCTCTTTGTTTTGTTGACTGTTTCCTTTGCTGTGCAGAAGCTTTTTATCTTGATGAAGTCTCAAAAGTTCATTTTTGCTTTTGTTTCACTAGCTTTTGGGGATGTATCTTGAAAGAAGTTGCTGTGGCCAATATCAAAGAGGTTACTGCCTATGTTCTCCTCTAGGATTTTGATGGATTCCTGTCTCACATTGAAGTCTTTCATCCACTTTGAGTTTATCTTTGTGAATGATGTTAGAGAATGGTCGAGTTTCATTCTTCTGCATGTGGCTGTCCAATTTTCCCAGCACCGTTTATTGAAGAGACTGTCTTTTTTCCATTGCATGTTTTTTCCTGCTTTGTCAAAGATTATTTGACCATAGAGTTGAGGGTCGATATCTGGGTTCTCTATTCTGTTCCATTGGTCTGTATGTCTGTTTTTGTGCCAGTACCATGCTGTCTTGGTGATCACTGCTTTGTAATATAGCTTGAAATCGGGCAACGTGATGCCCTCAGCTTTGTTTTTCTTTTTCAACATCTCCTTGGCGATTCAGGATCTTTTCTGATTCCATACAAATTTTAGGATTGTTTGTTCCAGCACTTTGAAAAATGTCATTGGAATTTTGATCGGGATAGCATTGAAGGTATAGATTGCTCTGGGTAGCATAGACATTTTAACAATGTTTATTCTTCCAATCCATGAGCATGGAATGTTTTTCCATCTTTTTGTGTCTTCCTCAATTTCTTTCATGAGTGTTTTATAGTTCCTAGAGTATAGATCCTTTACCTCTTTGGTTAGGTTTATTCTGAGGTAACTTATGGTTTTCAGTGCTATTGTAAATGGAATCGTTTCTTTAATTTCTCTTTCTACAGTTGCGTTGTTAGTGTATAAGAAAGCAACTGATTTCTGTGCATTGATTTTGTATCCTGCCACATTACTGAATTGCTGGATGAGTTCTAGTAATTTGGGGGTGGAGTCTTTTGGGTTTTCCACATAAAGTATCATGTCATCTGCGAAAAGAGAGAGTTTGACTTCTTCTTTGCCAATTTGAATGCCTTTTATTTCTTTTTGTTGTCTGATTGCTGTTGCTAGGACTTCTAGTACTATGTTGAACAATAGTAGTAAGAGTGGGTACCCTTGATGTGTTCCTGATCTTAAGGGAAAGGCTCTCAATTTTCCCCATTGAGGATGATATTCACTGTGGGTTTTTCATAAATGGATTTTATGAGCTTGAGGAATGTTCCCTCTATCCCTATACTCTGGAGAGTTTTAATCAGGAAAGGATGTTGTATTTTGTCAAATGCTTCTTCTGCATCAACTGAAAGGACCATATCGTTCTTCTCCCTCCTCTTATTAATGTGTTCGATCACATTGATTGATTTGTGAATGTTGAACCACACTTGCATCCCGGGGATAAATCCCACTTGGTCGTGGTAGATGATCCTTTTAATGTATTGTTGGATCCTATTAGGTAGGATTTTGCTGAGGATTTTGGAATCCATATTCATCAGGGATATCGGTCTGAAATTCTCCTTTTTGATGGGGTCTTTGCCTGGTTTGGGGATTAAGGTAATGCTGGCCTCATAGAATGAGTTTGGAAGTTTTCCTTCTGTTTCTCTTTTTTGAAACAGCTTCGGTAGAATAGGTATTATTTCTTCTTTGAATGTTTGGTAGAATTCCCCAGGGAATCCATTAGGCCCTGGACTCTTGTTTTTTGGGAGGTTTTTGATCACTGCTTCAATCTCGTTACTGGTTATTGGCCTATTCAGGTTGTCAATTTCTTCCTGTTTCAGTCTTGGCAGCTTATAGGTTTCCAGGAAGGCCTCCATTTCATCCAGATTGCTCAGTTTATTGGCATATAGTTGTTGATAATGATTTCTAATAATTGTTTCTATTTCCTTGGTGTTAGTCGTGATCTCTCCCTTTCATTCATAATTTTATTAATTTGGGTCCTTTCTCTCTTCTTTTGGATAAGTCTGGCCAGTGGTTTATCAATCTTATTAATTCTTTCAAAGAACCAACTTCTAGTTTCATTGATCTGATCTACTGTGTTTCTGGTTTCTAATTCATTGATTTCTGCTCTAATTTTAATTATTACTCTTCTAATGCATGGCTTAGGCGTCGTTTGTTGCTTTTTCTCTAGTTCTTTAAGGTGTAGAGTTAGTTGGTGAATTCAGGATTTTTCTATTTTTTGAGTGAGGCTTGGATGACTATGTATTTCCCCCTTAGGACCGCCTTTGCAGTATCCCATAGGTTTTGGACTGATTTGTTTTCGTTCTCATTGATTTCCATGAATTGCTTAAGTTCTTCTTTGATTTCTTGTTTGACCCAAACATTCTTGAGCAGAGTGGTCTTTAGCTTCCAAGTGTTTGAATTTCTGCCAAATTTTTTCTTGTGATTGAGTTCCAGTTTTAGAGTATTGTGGTCTGAGAATATGCAGGGAATAATCTCAATCTTTTGGTATCGGTTGAGACCTGATTTGTGACCCAGTATATGGTATATTCTGGAGAAAGTTCCATGTGCACTCAAGAAGAATGAGTATTCTGTTGTTTTAGGGTGGAATGTTCTGTATATATCTATGAGGTCCATCTGGTCCAATGTATCATTCAAAGCTCTTGTTTCCTTGTTGATTTTCTGCTTAGATGATCTGTCCATTGCTGAGAGTGGAGTATTGAGGCCTCCTACAATTAATGTATTGTTATCAATATGACTCTTTATTTTGGTTAACAGTTGGCTTATGTAGATGGCTGCTCCCATGTTGGGGGCATAGATATTTACAATTGTTAGATCTTCTTGTTAGATAGACCCTTTAAGAATGATATAGTGTTCTTCTGTGTCTCTTATTACAGACTTTAGTTTAAAATCTAATTTGTCTGATATAAGAATTGCTACCCCAGCATTCTTCTGAGGTCCGCTGGCATGGAAGATAGATCTCCATCCCTTCACTTTCAGTCTGGTTGTATCTTTAGGTTCAAAATGAGTCTCTTGCAGACAGCATATTGATGGGTCTTATTTTTTTATCCAATCTGATACCCTGTGTCTTTTGATTGGGGCATTTTGCCCATTTACATTCAGTGTTACTATTGAAAGATATGAATTTAGTACCATTGTATTGCCTGTAAGGGGACTGTTACTGTATATTGTCTCTATTCCTTTCTGGTCTATGTTACTTTTAGGCTCTCTCTTTCCTTAAAGGTCGCCTTTCAGTATTTCTTGTGGGGATGGTTTGGTGTTTGAAAATTCCTTTAGTTTTTGTTTTTCCTGGAGGCTTTTTATCTCTCCTTCTATTTTCAATGATTGCATAGCTGGATATAGTATTCTTGGCTGCATATTTTTCTCATTTAGTGCTCTGCGTATTTGATAAGTTTTTTAAAGTTAAGTTAATCTCTTTAATTATATTTATTCTATTTCTTCAGTTTTGATAGTTTGTATCTTTTTAGGAATTTGCTCATTTCATTTTGTTATTCTTTGCTGACTTGCAGGTTTTTTTGTTTTTGTTTTTTTGTTGTTTTGGATTCTCATAAGGTTTTTAGTATTTGTAAGACCATTAGAAATATCTCCTCTGGTTATTTGATTTTAGTAATTTGAGTCTTTTATTCTTTTTCTCTTAGTAACTCTAGCTAAAGGTTTGTCAATTTTTTTAATATCTTCAAAAGAGCCAAAATTCTGTCTCGTAGATTTTATTGTTTTTACATTTTCTTTTTCATTAATGTCTTATCTAATATTTATTATTTCCTTCCTTGTGCTTGATTTGGGTTAAGTTTATCTTCTTTTTCTAGTTTTTAAAGGTTGAAATTTAGATTGTTAATTTGAGAACTTTCTTTTTTAATATAGGTGTTTATATTTAAATTTCTTTCAATTCATTATTTTGGCAAAATCCTATAAGTTGGTTTGTTGTATTTTTATTTTAATTCACCTCAATGTATGTTCTATTTTTTGTGTAATTTCTTCTTTAATTCATAGGTTACTTAGAAGAGGGTAGTTTAAGTTCTACATGTTTGGGAGTTTCTCAAATTTCATTCTGTTACTGATTTCTGATTGAATTCTAAAGCAGTAAGACAACATGTTTTTCATTATTTTAATCCCTTTAAATTACAAGGCTTGTTCCATTGCCTAACATATGTTCTAACCTGGAAAATGTTTCATGCTCACATGGGGAAAATCTGTATTCTATAGTTGTTCAGTTGAGTTTCCTATAGATGTCTATTAGATCTATTTTGGTTGTAGTGTTGTTGAATTCTTTCTCTTCATTGATATTCTGCCTAATTTTCTATCAGTAACTTAAAGCAGGGTATTGGAGTTTTAAACTACTATTCTTGAATTGTTCATTTCTTCCTTCATTTATCTCAGATTTGCTTTATGTATGTTGTAGCTTTGGGGTGTGTGTGTGTGTATCATATAATTGTTATGTCTTAATGGTGGATAATCTTATCAGTATAAAATATCACTGCAAATGGCAAGATTTTCTTTTTAAAGACTATTTTGTGTGATATTAATGTGGCTACTCCAGGTATCTCTTGGATAGTCTCTCCATGATGTAGTAATCTCCACCTGTTTTTCTTAATGTATTTGTGCCATTGAATCTAAAGTATGTCTCTTGTAGACAGCATATAGTTGGATTATATTTTGTGTTTATTCTGCTAATCACTGCCTTTTGATTAGAGTTATTGATACATTTATATAACTACTGGTGAGGACTGACTTACATCTGCCATTTTTCTTTTTTTTTTTAATTTTATTATGTTAATCACCATACATTACATCATTAGTATTTGATGTAGTATTCCATGATTCACTGTTTGCATATAACACCCAGTGCTCCATGCAGTACATGCCCTCTTTAATACCCATCACCAGGCTAACCCATCCCCCCGCCTCCCTCCCCTCTAGAACCCTCAGTTTGTTTCTCAGAGTCAATAATCTCTCATGGTTCTTCTCCCCCTCCAATTTCCCCCCTCCATTTTTCCCTTCCTGCTATCTTCTTCTTCTTTTTTTAAAACATATAATGTATTATTTGTTTCAGAGGTACAGGTCTGTGATTCAACAGTCTTACACAATTCATAGTGCTCATCATAGCACATACCTTGCCCAATGTCTATCAGCCAGCCACCCCATCCCTCCCACCCCACACCACTCCAGCAACCCTCAGTTTATTTCCTGAGATTAAGAATTCCTCATATCAGTGAGATCATATGATACATGTCTTTATCTGATTGACTTATTTCACTCAGCATAATACCCTCCACTTCCATCCATGTCATTGCAAATGGAAAGATTTCATTCCTTTTGATGGCTGCATAATATTCCATTATATATATACCACATCTTCTTTATCCATTCATCTGTTGACGGACATCTTGGCTCTTTCCATAGTTTGGATATTGTAGACATTGCTGCTATAAACATTGGGGTGCATGTACCCTTTCGCATCTCTACATTTGTATCCTTGGGGTAAATACCCAGTAGTACAATTGCTGGGTCATATGGTAGCTCTATTTTCAACTTTTAAAAAAAAATATTTTATTTATTTATTTATTTAACAGAGAGAGACACAGTGAGAGAGGGAACACAGGCGGGGGAGTGGGAGAGGGAGAAGCAGGCTTCCAGCAGAGCAGGGAGCCCCATGCAGGGCTCAATCCCAGGTCCCTGGGATCATGAGCTGAGCTGAAGGCAGATGCTTAATGACTGAGCCACCCAGGCGCCCCAATCTTTTTTCAACTTTTTGAGGAGCCTTCATAATGTTTCCCAGAGTGGCTGCACCAGCTTGCAGTCCATCCAACGGTGTAGGATGGTTTCCCTTTCTCTGCATCCCCACCAACATCTCTCATTTCCTGACTTGTTAATTTTAGCCATTCTGACTGGTGTGAGGTGGTTATCTCATTGAGGTTTTGATTTGGATTTCCCTGATGCCGAACGATGTTGAGCACTTTTTCAACAGGCCATTTGGGTGTCTTCTTTGGAAAAATGTCCGTTCATGTCTTCTGGCCATTTCTTGATTGGATCATTTATTCTTGAGTTTGAGATGTTCTTTATAGATTTTGGATACTCTCCTTTTATCTGATATGTCATTTGCAAATATCTTCTCCCATTCTGTCGGTTGTCTTTTGGTTTTGTTGACTGCTTCCTTTGCTGTGCAAAAGCTTTTTATCTTGATGAAGTCCCAATAGTTCATTTTTGCCCTTGCTTCCCTTGCCTTTGGCGATGTTTCTAGGAAGAAGTTGCTGCGGCTGAGGTCGAAGAGGTTGCTGCCTGTGTTCTCCTTTAGGATTTGGATGGACTCCTGTCTCACGTTGAGGTCTTTCAACCATTTGGAGTCTATTTTTGTGTGTGGTGTAAGGAAATGGTCCAGTTTCATTCTTCTGCATGTGGCTATCCAATTTTCCCAACACCATTTTTTGAAGAGACTGTCTTTGTTCCATTGGACATTCTTTCCTGCTTTGTCAAAGATGAGTTGACCATAGAGTTGAGGGTCCATTTCTGGGCTCTCTATTCTGTTCCATTGATCTATGTGTCTGTTTTTGTGCCAGTACCATACTGTCTTGACGTTGACAGCTTTGTAATACAGCTTGAAGTCCGGAATTGTGATGCCGCCAGCTTTGCTTTTCTTTTTCAACATTCCTCTGGCTATTCGGGGTCTTTTCTGGTTCCATACAAATTTTAGGATGATTTGTTCCATTTCTTTGAAAAAAGTGGATGGTATTTTGATGGGGATTGCATTGAATGTGTAGATTGCTCTAGGTAGCATTGACATCTTCACAATATTTGTTCTTCCAATCCATGAGCATGGAACGTTTTTCCATTTCTTTGTGTCTTCCTCAATTTCTTTCATGAGTATTTTATAGTTTTCTGAGTACAGATCCTTTGCCTCTTTGGTTAGATTTATGCCTAGGTATCTTATGGTTTTGGGTGCAATTGTAAATGGGATCGACTCCTTAATTGCTCTTTCTTCTGTCTTGTTGGTGGTGTATAGGAATGCCACTGACTTCTGTGCATTGATTTTATATCCTCCCACTTTACTGAATTCCTGTATGAGTTCTAGCAGTTTTGGGGTGGAGTCTTTTGAGTTTTCCACATAAAGTATCATATGATCTGCAAAGAGTGAGAGTTTGACTTCTTCTTTGCTGATTCGGATGCCTTTTATTTCTTTTTGTTGTCTGATTGCTGTGGCTAGGACTTCTAATACTATTTTGAATAGCAGTGGTGATAGTGGACATCCCTGCCGTGTTCCTGACCTTAGGGGGAAAGCTCTTAGTTTTTCCCCTTTGAGAATGATATTCGCTGTGGGATTTTCATAGGTGGATGTTATGACATTGAGGTATGTAACCCCATCCCTATACTCTGAAGAGTTTTGATCAAGAAAGGATGCTGTACTTTGTCAAATGCTTTTTCTGCATCTATTGAGAGGATCATATGGTTCTTGTTCTTTCTATTATTAATGTATAGCATTGATTGATTTGTGGATGTTGAACCAACCTTGCAGCCCAGGGATAAATCCCACTTGGTCATGGTGAATAATCCTTTTAATGTACGGTTGGATCTTATTGGCTAGTATTTTGGTGAGAATTTTTGCATCTATATTCATCAAGGATATTGGTCTGTAATTCTCCTTTTTGATGGGGTCTTTGTCTGGTTTTGGGATCAGGTAATGATGGCCTCATAAAATGAGTTTGGAAGTTTTCCTTCCATTTCTATTTTTTGGAACAGTTTCAGAAGAATAGGTATTAGTTCTTCTTTAAATGTTTGGTAGAATTTCCCTGATAAGCTATCTGGACCTGGGCTTTTGAATGTTGGGAGATTTTTGATAACTCCTTCAATTTTCTTAGTGGTTATGGGTCTGTTCAGGTTTTCTATTTCTTCCTGATTCAGTTTTGGTCGTTTATACATCTCTAGGAATGCATCCATTTCTTCCAGATTATCTAATTTGCTGGCCTATAGTTGCTCATGATATGTTCTTATAATTGTTTGTATTTCTTTGGTGTTGGTTTTGATCTCTCCTCTTTCATTCATGATTTTATTTATTTGGGTCTTTTCTCTTTTCTTTTTGATAAGTCTGGCCAGGGGTTTATTACTCTTGTTAATTTTTTCAAGGAACCAGCTCCTAGTTTTGTTGATCTGTTCTACTGTTCTTTTGGTTTCTATTTCATTGATTTCTGCTCTGATCTTTTTTATTTCTCTTCTCCTGCTGGGTTTAGGCTTTATTTGCTGTTCTTTCCCCAGCTCCTTTAGGTGTAGGGTTAGATTGTGTATTTGAGACCTTTCTTGTTTCTTGAGAAAGGCTTGTATTGCTATATACTTTCCTCTTAAGATTGCCTTTGCTGCATCCCAAACATTTTGAACAGTTGTGTTTTCATTTGCATTTGTTTCCATTAATTTTTTAAATTCTTCTTTAATTTCCTGGTTGACCCATTCATTCTTCAGTAGGATGCTCTTTAGCCTCCATGTATTTGAGTTCTTTTTGACTTTCCTCTTGTGATTGAGTTCTAATTTTAAAGCATTGTGGTCCGAAAATACGCAGGGAATGATCCCAGTCTTTTGGTACAGGTTGAGACCTGATTTGTGACCCAGGATGTGATCTCTTCTGGAGAATGTTCCATGGGCACTAGAGAAGAATGTGTTTTCTGTTGCTTTGGGATGGAATGTTCTGAATATGTCTGTAAAGTCCATTTTGTCCAGTGTGTCATTTAAAGTCTTTATTTCCTTGTTGATCTTTTGCTTAGATGATCTGTCCATTTCAGTGAGGGGGGGTGTTAAAGTACCCCTCTATTATTGTATTGTCATCAATGTGTTTCTTTGCTTTTGTTATTAATTGGCTTATATAATTGGCTCCTCCCATATTAGGGGCATATATATTTACCATTTTTAGATCTTCTTGTTGGATAGCCCCTTTAAGTAGGATGTAGCGTCCTTCCTCATCTCTTATTACAGTCTTTGGTTTTTTTTTTTTTTAAAGATTTCATTCATCTACCTGATAGAGGGAGAGACAGCGAGAGCAGGAACACAAGCAGGGGGAGTGGGAGAGGGAGAAGCAGGCCCCCCGCCGAGCAAGGAGCCCGATGCGGGACTCGATACCAGGACCCCGGGATCATGACCTGAGCCGAAGGCAGACGCCCAACGACTGAGCCACCCAGGCACCCCCAGTCTTTGGTTTAAAATCCAATTTGTCTGCTATAAGGATTGCCACCCCAGCTTTCTTTTGGTGTCCTTTAGCATGGTAAATGGTTTTCCACCCCCTCACTTTCAATCTGGGGGGTGTCTTTGGGTCTAAAATGAGTCTCTTGCAGACAGCATATCGATGGGTCTTTTTTTTTTTCCAGTCTGATACCCTGTGTCTTTTGATTGGGGCATTTTGCCCATTTATGTTCAGGGTAACTATTGAAAGATATGAATTTAGTGCCATTGTATTGCCTGTAAGGTGACTGTTACTGTATATTGTCTGTGTTTCTTTCTGCTCTATGTTACTCTTAGGGTCTCTCTTTGCTTAGAGGACCCCTTTCAATATTTCTTGTAGGGCTAGTTTCATGTTTGCAAATTCCTTTAGTTTTTGTTTGTCCTGGAAGCTTTTTATCTCTCCTTCTATTTTCAATGACAGCCTAGGTGGATATAGTATTCTTGGCTGCATATTTTTCTCATTTAGTGCTCTGAATATATCATGCCAGTCCTTTCTGGCATGCCAGGTCTCTGTGGATAGTTCTGTTGCCAATCTAATGTTTCTACCATTGTAGTTTACAGATCTTTTATCACGAGCTGCTTTCAGGATTTTCTCTTTGTCTCTGAGACTCGTTAATTTTTACTATTAGATGTCAAGGTGTTGACTTATTTTTATAGATTTTGAGGGGGATTCTCTGTGCCTTCTGGATTTTGATGCCTGTTTCCTTCCCCAAATTAGGGAAGTTCATTGCTATAATTTGCTCCAATATACCTTATGCCCCTCTCTCTCTTTCTTCTTCTTGTGGGATCCCAATTATTCTAATATTGTTTCATCTTATGGTATCACTTATCTCTCGAATTCTTCCCTCATGATCCAGTAGTTTTTTATCTCTCTTTTTCTCAGCTTCTTTATTTTCCATCATTTGGTCTTCTATATCACTAATTCTCTCTTCTGCCTCATTTATCCTAACAGTTAGAGCCTCCATTTTTTATTGCACCTCATGAATAGCCTTTTTGATTTTGACTTGGTTAGATTTTAGTTCTTTTATTTCTCCAGAAAGGGTTTCTCTAATATCTTCCATGATTTTTTCAAGCCCAGCTAGTATCTTTAAAATAGTCATTCTGATCTCTAGTTCCAACATCTTACTATTGTCTGTATTGATTAGGTCCCTGGCAGTCGGTACTGCATCTTGTTCTTTTTTTTGAGGTGAGTTTTTCCATCTTGTCATTTTGTCCAGAGGACAATAGATGAATGAAAGAACAAAATGCTAACAGGGTAACAAGGACCCCAGAAAAATATACACTAAACAAATCAGAAGAGACCTGAAAGTGGGGGAAAAGAAAGAGAAAGAAAGAAAAAAGAAAAAAAAAGAAAAAGGTGAACAAACAAAGAAAACCAGAATATGATCAAATATGATCAGGCTGGTGCATATATCAGTGCCACACACTAGATTTTGGGTGTAGTTTGGTCTGTTAGATGAAAGTGCCTCCCAAAATTTTAAAGAAAAAAAAGCTTATTTATGTACAAAAATAAGGGTAAATATGATGAAGGGATGGAATATGAATGTAAAGATGAAAATTATAAAAGATTTTATAAAAGGAATTGATAAGATAAGAAGTTGGTTGAAAAAAGAAAGAAGAGGATTTAAAAAAAGAGAGAGAGAATGTGATGAAGCAGGAGACTAGAACAAAGCCATACACTAGAGATTTAGGGTATATTTTGATCTGTAAGAAGAAACTGTATCCCAAAATTTTAAAGAGAGAACAACTTATATATGTACCAAAAATAAGGTTAACTACTATGAAGGGATAGGATATGACTCTAAAAATGAAAAATAAAAAAGATTTGTTAAAAAAGGGATAGATAAGATGTTGGTTGAAAAAGGGAAAAAGAAAAATTCAAAAAAAATAGCAAAAGAAATAAAAGAAGATTAAAAAGTTTAAGTGTGAAAGCCTAAAGAATCATGGTAAAAAAGGCCATGAATTCTGTGTGCTGTATTCCCCTAGCGCTGGAGTTCTGTTGTTCTCATTGATTGGTAAACGTGGTCTTGGCTGGATGTTCTTGCTGATCTTCTGGGGGAGGGGCCTGTTGCCGTGGTTCTCAAATGTCTTTGCCAGAGGCAGAATTGCCCCGCCCTTGCCTGGCCGGGTTAAGTAATCTGCTCGGGTTTGTTCTTGGGAGCTTTTGTTCCCTGCAAGCTTTCTGCACAGCTTTGGAGGACAAGAGTGAAAATGGCGGCCTCCCAATCTCCACCCCAGAGGGGCTGAGAACTCGTGGCCTTACTCCTCAGTGAGCCCCCAGAGAAAAGCAGTCAATCACTCCTGTCTCCCCAGTCTCCAGCCGCACTCCGTGCTCACCTGGCCTGTGACCGAGCATTTCTATCTCTGGCACCCGACCCTGTTTGGAGTCTCCAAACCCATAAGATCCCTGTGGTGTGCTCCCATGCTGCTCCTCCTGGGTGAGGAAGGGGAGTTTCCCCAGATCTCTCCCTTGTTGTGTCCGTGCTAGAAGAGCAGTGGCCTGACTGTGCCACAGAGCACAATTTATGGCAACCCCGAGCTGAGAGCCCACTCCTCGGATCTGTTTCTGCAGCCAGCTTTCCCACTCCGATACCTGGGAGCTCAGCTGGACTCAGGCACCCCTAGTCTTTCTGTGACCCCGAGGGTCCTGAGACCACACTGTCCTAGCGAGAGTTCCACCCCCCGCTTAGCCACTGGAGCGACGTCCCTCAGAGGAGCAGACTTCTAAAATTTCCAATTTTATGCTCCGTTGCCCTATCACTTGCCAGTAGCGACTGAAAGAGGTCCCCTCCCCCCCATCTATCTTCCTGAATATTGCCTCGGATTCACTTCTCCACACGTCCTACCTTCCAGAAAGCGGTTGCTTTTCTGTTCAGAGAGCTGCTGCTATTTTTTTCTTTGATCTCCTGTTGAGTTCGTAGGTGTTCAGAATGGTTTGATACCTATCTAGCTGAATTCCTGGGACCAGACAAAATTTAGGTCTCCTACTCCTCTGCCATCTTGCTCCTCCCTCCTTCTTTTTGTTTTTTATATGTCTTATGATTTTTGCTCCTGTGTATGTCCTTGCTATTTTCTTTTGCAAGTAGATAGTTTCTAGTGTGTGTTTTTAATTTATTTTTTTTCTTTTACCATCCTTTTCTGTTATATTTACAGTGAGTACCCTGGGTGTTACAATTGGCATTGCAACTAAAAACAATCCAGTTCATTTTAATAGCAACTTCATTTCCATCATATCCAAAATTTTGCTCCAATACAGCTGTTTCTTCTCTCCTTATTTATATTATTGTTGCACAAATTTTATCTTTTTATATTAAAAGTCATTCAAAAGAGTTTCATAATTATTGCTTTTATGCAGTTTTCTTTTAAATCATATAGGAGAAAAGTTACCAAAAATTTGTTTACACTGTCTTTGATAGTTATTGGTGTAGTTACTTTTAATGGTGCTTTTTATTTCTTTGTGTGGATTCAAGTGATTGTCTAGAATTTTTTTATTTCTGCCTGAAAAACTCTTTTTTTGTGCTTATTGTAGGAGAGGCCTGCTAATCATAAAATCTGTTTCTTTAAACCTGAGAATGTTTTAATTTCTCTTTTGTTGTTGAAGGATAGTCTTGTTGTATACACAATTAATGGTCTTCAGTCTTTATCTTTGTCTTTAAGCAGTTTTATCCAATTCCATGAGTTCTGATTGGAAGTCAGCTGTTATTCTTACCAAGGATCATTTTTATGTGTTGAGATGTTCTCTTCTTGCTGCTATGAATATTCTCTGTATTTGGCTTGTGACAGTTTTGACTGTGAGTGTCTAGGTCTGGATTACCTTGAATTTATCCTTCTTGGAATTTGTTGAGCTTTTTAGATGTCATCAAATTTGGAAAGTTTCTTGCCATAATTTGTTCAAGTATACCTTCTGCCAATTTTTCTCTACTATTTTTTCCTGGGACTTCCATCATAAATGTTGATATGATTGAGAGTGTTCAACAAGTCTCTGAGGCTTTGCCATTTTTCTTCATTCTTTTTTTTTTTATGTTATCTCAAGTTAGTTGTTTTTAATTTTTTTTATTGTGGCAAAATACACATACAATAAAATTTATTATCCTTGTGCTCACTTTAATATCATTTTTAATACTCATTTTAATAACATTTTTGTGGTATTAAATACATCCACATTGGATGTACTCAAAGTGATCCAAATGGTGATATAGGTGACCTCAGCCTCTCTGTCCCCTGAGAAAGATCAACAATTAGCTCTCCATGAATAAAAACAGCTTTTGGAGAGTTCTAGAGGCCACTTAAGAAATTTTAGCTGCACTGTAGAGCAAAAAATCTGAGAATAATAGCACAAGAAGAGAAAAAAGACAGTTTCATTTTACCTGACTCATCCCATCCACCAAGTCAGCATTGTTCAGTTCCAAGAGGGGACTTTCCAGCGAGAAAAATTTCCTCCCACCAGGAAAGATAGAATGATGTGAGCAACCAGCAGCTCTAGCATTTCAGGGCACCATGGGAAAGTCCCTCTTTCAGTCCACCCAGATGAGCAAAGCTGACATAAATAGAAATGGCTAGAAACAAGGAATAAAAGCAGTAGTTATAAATAGCAGACACAAAATTGGAATGATCATGGTTCACAGAGACATGCTCTGCAAACAAACTCAGTAGGTTTTAACACTGAAAAAGTAACCAACTGTCAGCTCAGTCACCATGGACACCCTGCAATTTTCACTGGCTTTCACTCCGCATGTATTTGTGTTTGTGGATACCAGCTTCCTGAGCCCTTCCCCTCTTCCTCCTCTCTCTCTGCCCCTGCCAGGCCCGGGACCCACACCAGCAGCCAACTCAGGCCTCTTCAGCTGCATGGGTTTCCCTCCCCACTCCTGCTGAAGCCCAGAATCTGCACAGAATCCATCTCAGGCCTATGAACTTGTGTGAGTATAAAACACCAGCCTAGACCTCACTGGCTGAACCCCACAGCAGTGTGCACATTCAAGAGTAGGCACTCTGTGGTACACCTGCACACCACTAGCCAGAGGCTCATCATTGCCCTCCATTGCACTGCACATGCCTGAGAGGAGAGTGAGCCAACACAAGAGAGCACACCCAGTGCCAGTGTTTCCAGAAGCTTCCAGCGTAGATTGCCCTGGCCCTTGCTGCCTGCCCCAATCCCTACTACTATATGTGTGTCTCAATTGGCTCTTGCCACTGCATAGACCCCTGAAGTTAATCACTGTAGCCAAGTGTGCACACACCACCACCTCTGGCCACCACCATTGCCTTCCATGGTCCATAGCCACTGGACCTGGAGGTGTCACTGACAACCCCAACAGCCCTTGTAGCTACTGCATGGCAGGTGGTGTACCTGCCGTGCACATCATGGGCCACAGAGTTGTCAGTGCTTTGTACCCCATCGGTCTGATCCAAAAAACTTCATGCCTACTTGGGCCCAGTGACACCACATGTTACACCCACAGTTGGTGCCCAACTAGACTTGGGGTGACAGCATGCTCCAGGGTACTCCCACCCACAGGTAAATGTTGTACCTAACTCAAGTCAGTCCATAATTCTAGAAGAGGTGAGTGCTTCCTAAAATGTGCAGAAACCTACAAAAGCCCAGAGGGATCATGAAGAATTAGTGAAACATGACCCACCAAAAGAGTACAGGAAACCTCCAATAACTGGCCCCAAAAAATGGAGACCCAGGAAATGTCAGACAAGGAATTCAAAATAATTGTCCTAAAGATTCTTAAGACAAGAGAACACAGATAGAAAATTCACTGATATCAGGGAAACAAGAAAAAAATGAGAAGTTCAACAAAGATATAGAAAACATGAAAAAGAAACAAACAGAAATTTTGGAGCTGAAAAATACAATCACTAAACTGACAAATTCAGTAGAGTTTCAACATCAGACTTGACCAAGAACAACTAGTGAACTAGAAATCATATCAGTAGAAATGATCTAATCAGAGGAGCAAAAAGAAAAAAAACAAAACAGAATGAAAAGGAATGAAGAAAGCCTGCAAAACTATGGTGACACCATCAAGATAAATGGTAAACACATCCTTTGAGTCCCAGAAGGAAAGAAGAAAGAGAAAGGGGTATAAAACTTATTTAAAGAAATAATGGCTGGGAACTTCCAAAACCTGGATTTGGACATCCAGGTTTACGAAGCTAATACTCATCTGAATATTGAATCTTAAATGATCTTCTCCAAGAAACATAATGAGAAAACTGTACAGTCAAAGAGAGAATTTTAACAGCAATAAGACAATAATATTTCACACAAAAAAACATTCATAAGACTATCAATGGAATTCTCTGCAAGGGATCTTGCAGGCCAGGAGAGAATAAGATGATATATTCAAAGTGCTGAAAGAAAGAAACTGCTAACCAAGGATGCTTTGCACAGCAAAGTTCTCCAACAGAAATGAATGCAAAATATCATCCCTAATAAACAAAAGCTGGGAGATTTCATCACCACTACTAAAAATGCCCTACAAATAATCCTGAAAGAAGTTCTTCAAACTGAAATGAATGGATGCTAAACCACACAATAGCATACACAAGTATAAAACTCACCAGCAATGATAAGCATAGTGAGATTCAGAATATCCTAATGCTGTAATTTGGTGATGTGATAAACACTTAACTCCAGTATAAAGGTTAAAGAGCAAAAGTATTAAAAGTTACTGTAACTACAACAATTTGTTAATGGATACACAATATAAAAGATACAAATGATGACATCAAAAATATAAAAAAGGAGAGCTTATGTATGTAATAACAGTTACATTGTTATCAGCAAAAAATAGACTGTTATACCTGAAAGATGTTTGTATAAGCCTCATAGTAATTAAGAGCAAAAATCTACAGTAGATTCACAAAAGATAAGGAGAAATGTATCAAAACATAACACTACAAGAAATCACCAATTTACAAAGATAGGCAGTAAGAGGAAGAAAGAAACATGGGAACTATAAAATAGCTGCAAAATAATTAATAATATAGTGTTAGTAACTCCTTACTCTCCATAATTAATCTAAATGTAAATCAATTGAATTCTCCAATCAAAATGCAGAATAGCTGGGTGTGTGAAAAAACAAGATCCAACTATATGCTATCTAAAAGACAATCACTTCAGCTTTAGGGATGTACATAGGCTCAAAATGAAGGGATGGAAAAATATATTTCACACAAATGAAATCATAGAGAACAGAGGTAGCTTTACTTGTATTAGACAATGTAGACATTAAACCAAAAAAATATATGAGACAAAGATGGTCATTATGTAAGGACAATGGTAAATTCAACAAGACATAGAAAATGTAAATATACATATGCACTCAACATTGGAGCACAAAGACATATTAAGGAAATACTAATAGATCTAAAGGGAGAAATAAACAACAAAACATTAATAGTTGGTGGCTTCAATACCCCAGTTTGAAGAATGGATAAGTTTTGGTAGTTTACATGTTTCTAGGAATTTATCTATTTCTTCTGGGTTGTCCAATTTGTTGGAATATGGTTTCTCATAATATTCTCTTATAATTGTTTGTATTTCAGTGGTGTTGGTTGTTTTCTCCTCTCTCATTTGTGACTTTATTATTTGAGATCTTTCTCTTTTTTTTTTTTCTTTTTTTTTTTTTTGGCTAGGAGCTTATCAATTTTATTATTTTTTCAAAGAAACAGCTTGAGGTTTCACTGATCTGTTCTATGGTTTTTTGTTTTTGGGGTTTTTTTTTTAGTATCTACATCATTTATTTACACTCTAATTTGTATTATTTCCTTCCTTCTGTTGGCTTTAAGCTTCATTTGTTGTTCTTTTTCTAGCTCCTTTAGGTGTAAGTTTAGGTTATTTATTTCAGAATTTTCTTGCTTCTTGAGGTAGGCCTGTATTGCTATATACTTCCCTCTTAGGACTGTTTTTGCTGCATCCCAAAAGTTTTGAACTGTTGTGTTTTCATTTTCATTTGTTTCCATGCATTTTTTATTTCTTCTTTGATTTCCTGGCTGTCCCATTCATTCTTTAGTAGGATGTTCTTTAACCTCCATGTATCTGTGGTCTTTCCAAATTTTTTCTTGTGGCTGATTTCTAGTTTCATAGTGTTTTGGTCAGAAAAGGTGCATGGCATGACTTCAGTAGTTTTGTATTTGTTGAGGCCTGATTTGTGACCTAATATGTGATCTATTCTGGAGAATATCCTTTGTGCACTTGAATAGAATGTGTATTCTGCTGTTTTAGGATGGAATGTTCTGAATATATCTGTTAAGTCCATGTGGTCTAGTGTATCATTCAAAGTCTTTTCCTTGTTCATTTTCTGTTTAGATGATCTGTCCAATGAGATAAGTGGGGTGTTAAGAAATAAAAACCTTGAACAGAATAATAACCAGCAAAGAAATTGAATCAGCAATCAAAAAACTCCCAACAAACAAAAGTCCAGGGCCAGATACTTCACAGACTAATTCTACCAAACATTTAAGGCAGAATTAATACCTATTCTTCTCAAACTGTTCCAAAAAAAAAATAGAAAAGGAAAGAAAATGTCCAAACTCATTCTATGAGGAAAGCATAACCATGGTACCAAAACCAGATAAAGTATACACAAAAAAGAGAACTACAGGACAATATTCCTGATGAACATGGATGCAAAAATTCTCAATAAAATACTAGAAAACCAAATTCAACAATACATTAAAAAAAATGATTCACCATGCTCAAGTAGGATTTATTTCTGGGTGGCAAGACTGGTTCAATATTTGCAAATGAGTCAATGTGATACACCACATTAATAAAAGAAAAGATAAGAACCACATGATCCTTTCAATAGATGAAGAAAAAACATTTGACAAAGTTCAACATCCATTCATGATAAAAAATCTCAACAGAATAGGTTTAGAAGGAATATACCTCAACATAATAAAGGCCATCTATGAGAAAGGCACAGTTAATATCATCTTCTTTGGAGAAAAACTGAGAGCTTTTCCTCTATGGTCAGGAGCAACACAGGGATGTCTACTTTCACCACTTTTATTCAACATAGTACTGGAAGTCCTAGCCACCACAATCAGACAACAAAAAGAAATAAAAGTTATCCAAATCAGCAAGGAAGAAGTCAAACTTTCACTATTTGTGGATGGCATGATACCAGATGAACCATGAGAGACTATGGACTCTGAGAAACAAACTGAGGGCTCTAGAGGGGAGGGGGTTGGGGGGATGGGTTAGCCTGATGATGGGTACTAAAGAGGGCACATATTGAATGGAGCACTGGGTGTTATATGCAAACAATGAATCATGGAACACTACATCAAAAACTAATGATGTAATGTATGGTGATTAGCATAACATAATAAAATAAATTTGAAAAAGAAATATAATAAAATATAAAAAAAAGAAAACCTAAAAGACTCCATCAAAAAACTACTAGAACTGATAAATGAATTCAGTAAAGTCAGAGGACACAAAATCAGCATACAGAAATCTGTTGCATTTTATACACCAATAATGAAGCAGCAGAAAGAGAAATTAAGGAATGAATCCCATTTACAGCTGCATCAAAAACCATAAGATACCTACGAATAAACTTAACCAAAGTGGTGAAAGACCAGAACTCTGAAAACTATAAAACACCGATGAAATAAATTCAGGACAACACAAAGAAATGAAAGGACATTGCATGCTCATGAATTGGAAAAACAAATACTGTTAAAATGTCTATATTGTTGGTGGGGATGTGGAGAAAGGGGAACCTTCTTACAGTGTTGGTGGGAATGCAAGCTAGTGCAACCACTCTGGAAAACAGTATGGAGGTTCCTCAAGACATTAAAAATAGACCTAGCCTACAACTCAGTAATTGAATTACTAGGTATTTATCCCAAAGATACAGATGTAGTGAAAAGAAGGGACACATGCACCCTAATGTTCATAGCAGCAATGTCCACAATAGCCAAACTGTGGAAGGAGCTGAGATGTCCTTAAACAGATGAATGGATAAAGAAGATGTGGTTCATATATACAACGGAATATTACTCAGCCATCAGAAAGGATGAATACCTACCATTTGCATCGACATGGATGGAACTGGAGGAGATTATGCTAAGTGAAATGTCAAGCAGAGAAGACAATTATATGGTTTCACTGTATGTGGAACATAAGGAATAGAATGGAGGACAATAAGGGAAGGAAGGGAAAACTGAAGGGGGGGAAATCAGAGAGGGAGACAAACCATGAGAGACTCTGGACTCTGGGAAACAAACTGACGGTTACAGAAGGGAAGGGGTAGGGGGATGGGGAAACCCATTAAGGAGAGCATGTGTTGTGATGAGCACTGGGTGTTATACACAACTAATGAATCGTTAAAAACTACATCAAAAACTAATGATGTACTATATGTTGGCTAATTGAACATAATAAAAAAATGACACTACCAGGTTTCTGATTTAAAGAAAAAAGTCTATATTATCCAAAGCAATCTACACATTTAATGAAATCCCTATCAAAATACTAACAGCATTTTTTTTCCACAGAGCTAGAAAAAAAATCCTAAAATTTATATGGAATCATGGAAAACCCCAAATAGCCAAAGCAATCTTGAAAAAGAAAAGCAAAGCTGGAGTCATCACAATTCTGGAGTTTGAGTTATATTATAAGGCTGTAGTGATCAAAACAGTAATGGTACTGGCACAAAAATAGACACATAGATAAATGGAACAGATTAGAAAACCCAGAAATGAACCTGCAGCCATATGGCCAATAATCTTCAACAAAGCAAAAAAGAATATGCAATGGGAAAAAGATAGTTTCTTCAACAAATGGTGGTGGGAAAACTGGAAGCAACATGCAAAAGAATGAAATTGGACCACTTTCTTACACCATACACAAAAATAAATTCAAAATGGATTAAAGATCTAAATGTGAGACAGGAAACCATCAAAATCCTAGAGGAGAACACAGGCAGCACTTCATTGATGTCGGCCAAGCAACTTCTTTCTATATATGTCTCCTGAGGCAAGGGAAATAAAAGCAAAGATAAAGTATTGGGACTTGATCAAAATAAAATGTTTCTGCACAGTGAAGGAAACAATCAACAAAACTAAAAGGCAGCCTTTGGAATGGCAGAAGATATTTGCAAATAACATATCTGATAAAGGGTTAGTATCCAAAATAGATAACAAACTTATACAATTCAACACCCAAAAAGCAAATAATCCAATTAAAAAATGGGCAGAAGACATGAATAGACATTTTTTTTTTCAAAGAAGCCATCCGGATGGCCAGCAGACACATGAAAAGATGCTCAAAATAATTCATCATCAGGGAAATGCAAATCAAAACCAGAATATCACTTTACACCTGTCAGAATGGCTAAAATCAACAATACAAGAAACAACAGGTGTTGGCAAGGATGTGGAGAAGGGGAAATGCTCTTGCCCTGTTGATGGGAACGCAAACTGGTGCAGCCACTGTGGAAAACAGTATGGAGGTTCCTCAGAAAGTTAAAAATTGAACTACACTATGATCCCAGCAATTGCGCTACTAAGTATTTACTGAAGGAATACAAAACACTAATTTGAAGGGATACATGCACCCTGATGTTTATTTTTTTTTAATTTTATTTACTTATTTGAGAGGGAGAGAGAGAAACAGAGATAAGGCATGAGCAGGGGGGAGGGGCAGAGGGAGAGGGAGAAGCAGACTCCCAACTGAGCAGGGAGGCACCCCGATGTTTATAGCAGCATTATCTACAATAGCCAAATTATGGAAATAGCCCAAATGTCCATTGACTGATGAATGGATAAAAAGAAGTGGTATATAAATACAACTGAATATTATTCAGCCATAGAAAGAATGAAATCTTGCTATTTCCAACAATATGGATGGAGCTAGATAGTATTATGCTAAGTGAAATAAGTTAGAGGAAGACAAATATCATCTAGTTTCACTCATATGTGGAATTTAAGAAACCAAACAAATGAGGGAAAAAAAGAGAGAAGGAAAACCAAGAAACAGACTCTTGAGTACAGAGAACAAACTATGGTTACCAGAGGACAGGTTGGGGGAGGGGGATGGCTTAAATAGGTGATAGGAATTATGCGTTTGTTGTCATGAGCATCAGGTGTTGTATGAAATTGTTGACTCACTATAGTGTACAACTGAAACTAATATTACACTGTATGTTAACTAACTGGAATTTAAATAAAAACTTAAAAAAAATAATGGGTCAATCATCCAGACAGAAAATCAACTGGGAAAAGTTGGACTTCAAACACACTTTTGACCAAATGTACCTAATAGACATATATAAAAATTCATCCAACACCAGAAGAATATATACTTTACTAAATTGTTCATGGAGCATACTCCTGGGTAGATCATATGATAAGTCAGAAACAAAACTTAGCAAATTTAAGAAGTTTGAAGTCATACCAAATATCTTTTCTGAGCACAGTGGTATGAAATTAGATCAGTCACAGGAGGAAAGCTGTAAAATTTGCAAATATGTGGAAATTAAACACAAGCTCTTGAACCAATTGGTCAAAGCAGAAATCAAACAGGGAATAAAAAATACCTTGAAATAAATGAAAGTGGAAGCAAAACATAAAGCACATGGGATACTGTAAGAACACTTTGAAGAAGTTGATAGCAATAAATGCCTACATTACAAAAAAAAAAAGAATGCTTCCAAATAAACAACTGAACTTAACATCTCAAGAAACTAGTAAAAGAAGAAGAAATGGCCCCAAGTTAGCAGAAGGAAGAAAAAAAACAAAGATCAGAGCAGATATAAATGAAACAGAAACTAGAAGAGCAATAAGGAATATTAACAAAAGTGAGAGCTGGTTCTTTGAAAGGTTAAATAAAATTGATAAACCTTTATCTAGAAGAGGAATCAAGAGAGAAGACTCAAATAAATAAAATCAGAAATAAAAAGGAGATATTACAATCAATACCACAGAAATACAAAAGATCATAAAAGACTACTATGAGTAATTATACCCCAGAAATATGGAAGACCGAAAAAATGAATAAATTCCTAGAAATATACAACCTACCAAGACGAATTCAGGATGAAATAGAAAATCTGAATAGAGCAATAATGAGTAAGGAGATTGAATCAATAATTAAAATACAACACAGAGAAGGCCAAGACTGGATGATTTCACTCATTAATTCTACCAAACATTTAAAGAATAATTAACATGGACCTTTTTCAAATGTTTCCCCAAAAACTGTACAAGAGGGAACACTCTCAATTCATTTTAAGAGGCCAGGTTTATCCTGATACCAAAGCCAGACAATGACACTATAAGAAAACTACAGACCAATATCCCTAACCAATATCACTGATGAATACAGATGCAAAAATTCTGAACAAAATACAAGTAAAATGAATTCAACAGCACGTTAAAAGATAATACACCGTGATCAAGTGAGATTTATCCCTGGGAATCAAGGATGATTCAACATAAACTAATCATTAAATGTGATACATCACATTAATAAGGTGAAAGATAAAATTATGGTTGATTCAATAGGTGCAAAAAAACATTTCAAAAAATATAACACTCTTCTATGATAAAAACACTCAACAAATTGAGTATAAAAGTAACATATCTCAACACTATAAAAAGCATATATGACAAACCCACAGGTAACACACTCAATGGTCAAAGGTTTTAACCTTTTTGTATAACACTAGGATCAAGACAACTGTGCCTCCTCTCACCACTCCTATTCAATATAGTACTAGAAGTACAACTCATAGCAATAGGGTAAGAAAAAAACAAAAGGCATCTTAATAGGAAAGAAAAAAGTAAAACTGTCTTTCCTTTCAGATGATGTGCTTTAAATATAGAAAATCCTGAAGACTCCACCAAAAAACTTAGAACTAATCAAGGAATTCAGTAAAGTTGCAGGATACAAAATCAACATACAAAAATCAGTTGCATTTCTATACACCAAAAACAAACTATCAGAAAGAGAAATTAAGAAAACAATCATATGTACAATAGTATCAAAAGCAATATAATACTTAAATATAACCAAGGAGGTGAAAGATCTGTATACTGAAAACTATAAGACCTTGATAAAGAAATAGAAGAGAACACAGAGAGTCTGTGTTCATGGATCAGAAGAATTAATATTGTTAAAATATCCATACTATCCAAAGCCATCTAGAGATCTGACAAACCCTATCAAAATTCCAAATGCATTTTTCACAGAAATAGAAAAAAATTCTAAAATTGGCATAGAGTCACAAAAGGTCCTACATAGCTGAAGAAATCCTGACTTAAAAAAAAAAAGACCAAAACTGGTTTCAAGCTATGCAATAAAACTTTAGTGTCAAAAGAGTATGGTACTTGCATAAAAATAGACACATAGACCAATGGAATAGAATTGAGAACCAAAAAATAAACCATTGCATAGTCAACTAACATTTGACAAAGGAGCCAAGATTACTAATGGGGAAAAGATAATCACTTCAATAGATAGTGTTAGGGAAACTGGATAACCACATGCAGAAGAATGAAATTTGACCCTTATCTTGCACCACTCACAAAA
This sequence comes from Neomonachus schauinslandi, assembly GCF_002201575.2. Taxonomy (NCBI): domain Eukaryota; kingdom Metazoa; phylum Chordata; class Mammalia; order Carnivora; family Phocidae; genus Neomonachus; species Neomonachus schauinslandi. The sequence continues at coordinate 68,346,790 of NC_058419.1, forward strand.
AGTAACTTGAAATGGATTAAAGATTTAAAAGATAGGAGACTGAAACTCCTGGAAGAAAACAGGGAAAAACCTTCTTGCCATTTGTCTTGGCAACATTTTTTTCAGAGATACTACACCAAAAACACAAGCAACAAAAACAAAAATAAAAAAGCGGGAATACATCAAACTAAAAAGCTTGTGCAAGCCAAAAATGAACAAAATAGAAAGACAAACTACACAATGGTAAAAATATTTGCAAATCATATAACAGATAGTCACTAATCTCTAAAATATATAAAGAACTCATAACTCAATAGCAAAATAAAATGAGATACAAAAATGGACAATCTGAATACTTTTGCAAAGAAGACATACAAGTGCTTAACAGGTACGTGAACAAATGCTCAACATCACTAGTTAACAGAAAAATGCAAATCAAAACCACAGTGAGATATCACCTCACACCTATTAGAATGGCTATCATCAAAAGCTCAAAAGATAAAAAGAGTTGGCAAGAATATGGGAAAAAAGAACTCTTTTGCACTGCTTGTGAGAATGTAAATTGGTGCCTCCACAATGGAAAACAGTATGAAAGTTCTTCAAAAAATCAAAAATAGAACTGCCATATGATTTAGCAATTGTGGTTAAGGGGTACAAACTGCCAGTAATAAGATGAATATATTCTGGGTGAGTAGATTAAATGTTCTTACCATAAAAAGGAAGGGTTAAAAAAAAAAGGAATGGTAATTATGTCATGTGATGGAAATGTTAGCTAATGTATGGTTGCAATCATTTTACAATAAACAATTGAATCAAATCAATATTTCATGCACCTTAAGCTTACACAATGTTCTATGTCAATTATATTTCAACAAACCTAGAATAAATAAATATATTCACATTGTTTTGCAACCATCACCAGTATCCAGCCTCATAATTCTCATATTGTAGAACTGAAACTCTATGCTCGTTAAACAATAACTCCCCATTCTCCCCTCCCCCAGCCCTGAAAACCACTATTATATTTTCTGTCTATATGATTTTGAATACTCTAAGTACATATTAAAAGTGGAATCATACAGTATTTGTCCTTTTGTGACTGGCTTATTTCACTTAACATGTCCTCAAGGTTCATCCATGTTATAACATAGTATAGAATTTCCTCCCTCTTTAAGGCTGAATAATGTTTCATTGCATACATATACCACATTTTACATGTCCATTAATCTGTCAGCAAACACTTGGATTGCTTCCACATTTTAGCTACTGTGAATAATGTTGCTATGAACATGGGGGTACAAATGTTGCTTTGAGACTGTTTTCAATTATTTGGGGTATATACCCGGAAGTGGAATTGTTGGATCACATGGAAATTCTATTTTTAATTTTTTCGAGGCATTGCCATGCTGTTTTCCACAATGACTGGATTATTTTACATTCCCACCAATGGTGCACAAAGGATTCATTTTCTCCACACCCTCGTCAATACTTGTTATTTTTTTTATTTTGAAAATAGCCACCCTGACAAGTACAAGGTGTTTTCTGTTTTTTGACAGTAGCAATCCTAATGGGTGGAGGCAATGTCTCATTGTATTTTTGATTTATCTTTCCATAATTATTAGTGATGTTGAGAGTCTTTTTATATGTTTATTGTCCTTTTATATATTTTGTTTGGAAAAATGTCTACTCAAATCCTTTGTGCATTTTTGAACTGGGTTGTTTGTTTTTTTTTATTGTTTAGCTTTAGGATTTCTCTATATATTTGGGATATTAATCCTTTATAAGATATATTATTTGCAAATGTATTCTCCCATTCTGTGGGTTTCCTTTTTATTCTGTTGATAGTGTCTTTGATTCACAAAATATTTTAACTTTCATGAAGTCCAATTTGTCTGTTTTTTTCTCTTTTTGCTGTGCCTTTCGATTCATATGCAAGAAATAATTTCCAAATCCAATATCATAAAGGTTTTGTCCTATGTTTTCTTTTAAGTGTGTAATTGCTTTGGTACTTACATTTAGGTCCTTGATTCATTTTGGGTTAATTTTTTATATATGGTTTTAGATATGTGTCCAAACTAATTTTTTTGCATGTGGATAGCATTTCCCTAGCACTATTTTTTTAAAAAGATTTTTCTTTCCTCATTAATTGTCATGGCATCCTTGTAAAAAAATTTTTTGATGATATATGTAAGGATTTATTTTTGTGCTCTCTATTTCATTGGTCTATATGGCTTATGTCAGAACATGGCTGTTTTGACTATTGTAGTAAGATTTGAAATAAAGAAGTGTGAGGTCTCCAGTTTTGCTTTTTTTTAAAAAGATTTTCTAACTAGTGTCCTTTAAGACTCCATATGAATTTTAGGATGGTTTTTCTTCTCCAAAAAATGTTATTGAGATTTTGATTGGCATTGTATTGAACCAGCAGATCATGTTGGGGAGTTTTGTCATTTTATAAATATTAACTCTTCCAACCCATAAACATGGGATGCATTTCCATTTATGTATGTCTTCTTTAATTTCTTTCAGCAATGTTTTATTTTTTTCTCTTTTTATTTATTTATTTTTATGTATTGTTTTCATTGTACAAGTTTTTCACCTTCTTGGTTAAGTTATTTTCATATATTTTACTATTTTTGATGCTATTGTTATGGAATTATTTTGTAATTTTTTTCAAATTCTTAATTGTGTATAGAAATGTAACAGATTTGATTGTTGACATTTTATCTTCTACTACTCTGAATTTATTTATCAGTTCTAATAAGTTGTGTGTGTGTGTTGGGGGGTGATCTTTGGTGTACTTTACATATGTGATCACATCACCTGCAAACAGAAAAAAATTTATTTATTCTTTTCCAACTTGCAAACCTTATCTTTCTTTTTCTTGACTAATTGCTATAGCTATCATTTCCAGTATTATGTTGAATAAAAGTGGCATAAGCAGGCATCTTTGTCTTGTTCCTAATATGAGAGGATACACTTCCAGTCTTATGCCATTGATTATGACTTTTTAAAGTTTTTATTTAAATTCCAGTGAGTTAGCAACAGTGTATATTAGTTTCAGGTGTACAATTTAGTGATTCAACACTTCCATACAAATGACCACCCAGTGATCATTTCAACAAGTGCTCTCCTTAATCCCCATTACCTCTTTAACCCATCCCCTCACCCACCTCCCCTCTGGTAACAATCAGTTTGTTCTCTATACTTAAGTGTCTCTTTCTTGGTTTGTCTCTATCTTTTTTCCCCTTTGCTCATTTGTTTTGTTTCTTAAATTCCACATCTGAGTGAAATCATATGGCATTTGTCTTTCTCTGACTGACTTACTTCGCTTAGCATATTACTCTAACTCCATCTACATCATAGCAAATGGCAAGATTTCATTCTTTTTTATGGCTGAGTAATATTCCATTGTATATGTACACACCACATTTTCTTTACCCATTCATCAGTTGATGGACATTTGGGCTATTTTCATAATCCGGCTATTGTAGATAATGCTGCTATAAACATTGGGGTGCATGTATCCCTTTGAATTAGTATTTTTGTATTCTTTGGGTAAGGACCTAAGAAATAGATAATATAAATAAAAATGGGCAGAAGACATGAATAGACATTTTTCCAAAGAAGTCATATAGATGGCCAACAGACACATGAAAAGATGCTCAACATCACTTATCATCAAGGAAATGCAAATCAAAACTACAATGGGATATGATCTCACACCTGTCAGAATGGCTAAAATCAAAAACACAAGAAACAACAGGTGTTGGCAAGGATGTGGAGAAAGGGTACCCTCTTGCACTATTGGCAGGAATGCAAACTAGTGCAACCACTGTGGAAAACAGTATGGAGGTTCCTCAAAAAGTTAAAAATGGAACTACCCTATGATTATGATGTTTGCTTTTGATTTTTATATATGGCATATGTTGAGTTAGTTTACGTCTATTTCTGTTTTGATACATGTTTTTTTAATCGTGAAAGGTGCTGAATTTTGTCAAATGTTTTTCTGCATCAGTTGAGATGATTGTATGTTTTTTTCCCTTCATTATGTTGATCTAGCACATTACATCAATCAATTCTCATATTTTTAATCATGCTTGCATTCCAGGACTAAATCCCACTTGATTATGTTTTATAATCCTTTTAATATGGTGCTGAACTCTTTGCTAGTATTTTGTTGAAGTTTTTGCATCAATGTTCATTAAAGATATTGGTCTGTAGTTTTCTTGTAATGTCTTTGTCTGACTTTGGTATTGGTGTAATGCTGGCTTCATAGATTGAGTTAGAAAGTTTCTTCTTTTCAATTTTTTTTGGAAAAAGGTTGAGAAATATTGATATTGTTTCTTCCTTTTTTTTCCTTTTCCTTCCTTTTCTAAATTAGCTTTTTATTTTAATTTTAGTATGTTAACATACACTGTTAATACTAGTTTTAGGTGTACAATATAGTGATTCAACAATTCTACACATTACTCAGTGCTCATCCCGATAAGTGTACTCTCTAATCCCTGTCACCAATTTCATCCTTCCCCCCACCTACCTCCTCTCTGGTAACCATCAGTTTGTTCTCTATAGTTCAGAGTCTGTTTCTTGGTTTGCCTCTTTCTCTCTCTTTCCTTCTCTATGCTCATTTGTTTTGTTTCTTAAATTCCACTTATGAGTGAGATCATATGGTATTTGTCTTTCTCTGACTGACTTATTTCACTTAGCATCATAATCTTTAGCTCCATCCATGTTGTTGCAAGTGGCAAATTTTTTTTTGTATATATATATATATATTATATATATTATATATATAATATATATATAAATGGAATATGTCAGTTGGAATATATATACATATATAATATATACATATATATAATATATACACATATATATGAGGTGATATATATATCACCTCTTATTTATCCATTCATCTTTTTTTTTTTTTTTTTTTTTAAAGATTTCACTTACTTATTTTGAGAGAGAGAGAATGAGAGAGAACACATGAGAGGGGATAGGGTCAGAGGGCAAAGCAGACTCCCCGCCGAGCAGGGAGCCCGATGCGGGACTCGATCCTGGGACTCCAGGATCATGACCTGAGCGGAAGGCAGTCGCCCAACCAACTGAGCCACCCAGGCGCCCTATCCATTCATCTTTTAATGGACACTTGAACCGTTTCCATAATTTGGCTATTATAAGTAATGCTGCAATAAATATAGGGGTGCATGTATCCATTTGAATTAGTATTTGTGTATTTGGAGAAATGCCTAGTAGTGTGCTTAATGGATCGTAAGATAGTTCTATTTTTAACTTTTTGAGGAACCTTGATACCATCTTCCACAGTGGTTGTACCAGTTTGCATTCCCACCAACAGTGTACAAAGGTTCCTTTTTCTTCACATCCTTGCCAACACTTTTTTCTTGTGTTTTTGATTTTAGCCATTCTGACAGGTGTGAAGTGATATCTTTTGTGGTTTTGATCTGCAGTTGCCTGATGATGAGTGATGTTGAACATCTTTTCATGTATCTGTTGGGTTAGGGTTAGGGTTAGTGTTATATATAAATATAAATATTTAAAGCTGATAGTTGTTTAATTTTGAATTCTATCTAAGAGCATTACTTTTACTCCCCTCCCAACATTTTGTTTTGATGTTTTATTTGACATTTTAAATTTTGTGTATCCCTTAACTACTTATTATAATTATAGTTGTCTTTACTATTGTCTTTTAACCTTAACAATAGCCTGGGTGGCTAATTTACTATTTATTTGCTTTTACCAGTGAGATTTTTTTCTTTCATATGTTTTCTTATTTCTACTTATGGCTTTTTTGGCTTAAAGAAAATATGTCTTATAAGGCTGTTTTTGTGGCAACGAACTCCTTTAGCTTTTGTTTGGGAAACTATTGGCCCTTCAATTCTAAATGATAACCTTGTCAGGTATAGCATTCTTGGCTGTCAGTTTTTTTCTTGCAGCACTGCCACACTCCCTTCTGGCCTGCAAAGTTTCTGCTGAAAAATCAACTGTCATTCTTATGAAGTTTTCCTTGTATGTAACTATTTGTTTTTCTCTTATTGCCTTTAAGATTTTCTGTTTGTCTTTAGCTTTTGCCATTTTAATTATAATATGTCTTGATGTAGGTATTTTTGGGTTCAAGTTTGGTACTCTGTGCTTCCTGGACTTGGATGTCTGTTTCCTTCCTCAGGTTAGGGGAATTTTTAGACATTGTTTGTTCAAATAAGTTCCTTGCCCCTTTTACTCTTCTCATTCTGCAAACTGTATAATGTGAATATTAATATGCTTGATGTTGTCCAAAAGGTCTTTTAAACTATTCTCATTTTTAAAATCCTTTTTTTTCTTTTTACTGTTTTGATTGGGTGATTTTTCACTATTCTGTTTTCCAAATTGCTGATACATTCTTTTGTATCATCTAATATGATGATTCCCTCTAGTTAATCTTATAAGACCAGTTACTGTATTTTTCAATTCTTCTACTTCTGTTTGGTACTTTCCTATGTTTTCTAACTCTTTGTTGAAATTCTCACTGTATTCCTCCATTCTTCTTCTGAGTTTGATGGTGCTATGAGTGGGCCACTTTAAGTAGATGGCATGGGCTTGGGGTTTCCCAGTGTGCATTGTGCTGGGATGGTTTTGTTAAAACAGCTAAGGCAGATGCTGCTGGGGGAGTCCTAGCACATGCCACATGAGAGCCACCTTGGTGGGATCACAGGAGCTGGGGTATGTTTAGGCAGAGGGTTGCCTTGGGGAAATAACTAAAGCTAGAGAGAACTAGGGGCCCAGGGCTCACTGAGGTGAACTTATCAGGCAAGCTAGAGCATCTGAACCCTACTCTCATTCATGCTATCAAGGTTAAGGGAAAAGTAAACCATGGTGATCATCAGGGACTTTGACCAAGGAGTTTCCAGCTGTGCCTACACCATGCCATAAATGCCCTAAGGTTAGTATATAGACTTCTTTCACTTATAGTCTAGTTCACCCTTGTACAACTTAATATATATATATATTTTTTTGCTGTGTACCAGAGTGGACAAGTCTGCATGTGGGCCCTTCAGTGATAACTCCCCCTACTGCATTAAGGGTAGGTTTCCCATGGTTACCATATCTTCTTTTCTCCTACCTTTCTCCATGTGGTCCCTTTATCATCTGTTGAACAGAATCTGTTTAATCAGCCCTCATATCTACTTCAGAATGAATAGCTCTATATGTAGGTGTAGATTCGGTGTGTCTATAGGGAAGGTGAATTCAGGGTTTTCCTATGTCACCATCTAGACTGCCTCTGTGATATAACAATTTTAAACATATGCATCTAACAACAAAGTACTAAAATATATGGAACAAAATTTGTCAGAAATGCAGGAAGAAATAGAAAATTCAACAATAATAATGAAAGACCTCAATACACCACTATCAATAATAATACTAGGCAAAAGATCAATAGGAAAATAAAAGAATTGAACAACACTATAAACCTACAAGACTTAACAGACAGTTATAGTGCACTCACCCAACAACAGCAGAATACATTCTTATCAAGTTCCTATGGAAGAGTATCCAGGATAGACTATATGTTATGTTACAAAACAAGTATCAATAGTTTTTTAAATGACATAATGCAAAGTATCTTATCTGTCCACTATGGAAAGACACTAGAAACCAATAACAGATGAATATCTTAAAAATTCACAATTATAGAAAAAATTATAATGACTCTTAACCAATGAATAAAAGAAGAAAAAAACTCAAGGAAAATAGAAAATACTTTGAGATAATGAAAACAAAACCGTAATTACCAAAATTTATGGACTAGAGTAAAAGCAGAGTTTAGATGGAAGTGCATAGTTTTAAATGTTTATATTAAACAGGAAGAAAAATCTCAAATCATAAACCTAACAATATGACTTAAGGACCTGGCAAAAGAATAACAAAATAAATACAAAGCTAGAGGAAGAATGAAAATAATAAAGATTAGAGCTGAGAATAGATAGAATAAATAATACTAAAATTTGTATGGAACCACAAAAGACCCTGAATAGCCATCACAATCTTGAGAAAGAAAAACACAGCTGGAAGTATCACAATTCCAGGTTTCAAGATATACTACAAAGCTGTCATAATCAAAACACTATGGTACTGGCACAAAAATAGACACATAGCTCAATGGAAGAGAATAGAGGACTCATAAACCCACACTTATATGGTTAATCAGTCTATGACAAAGGAGAAAAGAACATACAACGGGGAAAATGACAGTCTCTTCAACAAATGATGTTGGGAAAACTAGACAGGTGTATGCAAAAGAATGAAACTGAACAACTTTCTAACACCACATGCACACACACATACACACACAAAACCCAAATGTATTAAAGACCTAAATGTGAGACCTGAAACAATAAAAAATCCTAGAAGATAACATAGAGAGTAATTTCTTTGACATTGGCTGTAGCAATATTTTTCTAGATATGTCTCTCAAGGCAAGGGAAACAAATGCAAAAATAAACTATTGGGATTATACCAAAATAAAAAGCTTCTGAACAGTGAGGGAAACAAAACAAAAAGGCAGCTGACTGAAAGGGAGAAGATGTTTGGAAATGATATATCTGATAAGGGGTGAATATCCAAAATATATAAAGAACTTATACAACTAAACACCAAAAAAAGGGCAATCTCATTTTTGAAAATAGGCAAAGGACCCAAATAGACATTTTTCCAAAGAAGTCATACAGATGGCCAACAGACACATGAAAAGATGCTCAACATCACTAATTATCAGGGAAATGCACATCAAAACCACAATGAGGTATCACCTTACACCTGTTAGAATGGCTAGAATCAAAAAAACAAGAAATAACAAGAGTTGGTGATGATGAAAAAGAAAAAGGAATCCTCGTACACTCTTGATGGGAATGTAAATTGGTACAGCCACTGTTGAAAACAGTATGGAGTTTCCTCAAAAAACTTAAGATAGATATACTATAAATCCAACTATTCCTCTACCCAAAGAAAATGAAAACACTATTTCAAAATGATATATGCACACCTATGTTTATTGCAGCATTGTTTACAATAGCCAAGATATAGAAGCCAACCCAGTGTCCGTCAATAAATGAATGGATAAAGACATAGTATGTGTGTGTGTGTGTGTGTGTGTAATGGAATATGACACAGCCACAAAAAAGGATGAAATGTTGCAATTTGTGACAACATGGATGGACCTAGGTGTTTATGCTAAGTGAATTAAGTCAGACTGAGAAAGACAAATACTATATGATTTCACTCATGTGGGTCTAAAAACAAAACAAACAAATAAACAAAAGGAAGAATCAGAACTAAAAATACAGAGAAGAAACTAATGGTTGTAATGGGGGTGATTTGCCCAATGGGTGAAGGGGTGTGGGAGGTACAGGCTTATAGTTATGGAATGAATAAATCATGGAAATAAAAAGTACAGCATAGGGAGTATAGTTAATGATATTGTAATAGGGCTGTACCGTGATGGTTGTGGTTAGCATAGACTAACATATTGAGATGTTGAATCACTAAGTCATACACCTGAAACTACTGTAACATTGTGTGTCAACTATACTCACATTTTTAAAAACATAAAAAAGTGAACTACCAATACAAAAGAAGACAAATTTACTAAAATCAAAAATGAAACTAGCAACATTAGCGCCAATCATACAAGTATAAAAAGAATTATGAGAGAAACTATGAAAAACAGTAAGCCAATATATTTGACAAGATAAATGGAATCAACAAATTTCTAGAAATACCCAAACTACCAAAATTTACTCAAGAAGAAATATAAAATATTAGCATAACTATAAAAAGTAAAGAGGCTATGGGGCACCTGGCTGGCTCAGTCTGTAGAGCATGCAAACTCTTGATCTTGGGGTTGTAAGTTTGAGCCCCACATTGGGTGTAGAGATTACTTTAAAAAAAGTAAAGAGGTTAAATCAGTAATCAAAAACCTCCCAACACAGAAAAGTCCAAAATGAAATAGCTTCTCTAAGAAAGTATACAGAACACTTAAAAACTAACTCCAATGCTTTTCAAACTCTTTAAAATAGAAAAAATATTGTTTCCTTCACTGTGCAGCAGCTTTTTATTTAAATGTAGTCCCAGTAGTTTATTTTTGTTTTTGTTTCCCTTGTCTTAAGAGACATATCTAGAAAGAAGTTGCTACAGCCAATGTCAAAGAGGTTACTGCCTGTGTTCTTCTCTAGGAAAAAGATCAACAAAACTAAAAGGCAACCTATGGAATGGGACAAGGTATTTGCAAATGACATATCTGATAAAGGGTTAGTATCCAAATTATATAAAGAACTTATAAAACTCAACACCAACAAACCAAATAATCCACATAAAAAAATGGGCAGAAGACATGAACAGACATTTTTCCAAAGAAGACATACAGATGGCCAACAGACACATGAAAAGATGCTCAACATCACTCATCATCTGGAAATGCAGATCAAAACCACAAAGAGATATCACTTCACACCTGTCAGAATGGCTAAAATCAAAAACACAAGAAACAAGTGCTGGCAAGGATGTAGAGAAAAAGGAACTTTTGTGCACTGTTGGTGGGAATGCAAACTGGTGCAGCCACTGTGGAAGATGGTATCAAGGTTCCTCAAAAAGCTAAAAATAGAACTATCCTATGATCCAGTAGTCACACTACTGGGCATTTACCCAAATACAAGAACACTAATTCAAATGGATACATGCACCCCTATGTTTATAGGAGCATAATCTACAATAGCCAATTTGTGGAAACAGCCCAAATGTCCATCAACTGATTAATGGATAAGAAAGAAGTGGTATAGATATAAAATAGAATATTACTCAGCCATAAAAAAGGATGAAATCTTGCCATTTGCAACAACATGGATGGAACTAGAATGTATAATACTAAGTGAAAAAGTCAGAGAAAGAAAAATACCATATGACTTCACTCATATGTGGAATTTAAGAAAGAAAACAAATGAACAAATAAGGGAAAAAAGGGGGAAAACCAAGAACCAGACTCTTAACTATAGAAAACAAACTCTTAACTATAGAAAACAAGCTGATGGTTACCAGAGGGGAGATGGGTGGAGTGATGGGCTAAACAGGTGATGGGTATTAAGGAGGGCACTTGTGATGAGCACTGGGTGTTGTAAGGAAGTGTTGAATCATTAAATTCTACACCAGAAACTAATATTACACTGTATGTTAACTAACTGGAATTTAAATAAAAACTTGAGAAAAAAATGAGAAAATGCTTCTTAACTGACTCCATTAAGCCAGAATATCCCTGATACGAAAGATAAATAGAGACATCACAAGGAAAGTAAACTATATATAAATATGTTATAAATATAGATATAAAAGTTCCCAAAATAACACTAACAAACAGAATTAAGAAACACTTAAACACTTAAACAATGTTTTGCAGGTTAAGCATTTGCCTTTGCCTAGGTCATGATCCAGGGGTCCTGGGATTGAGCCTCACATCAGGGTTCCCTCTCAGCGGGGAGTCTGCTTCTCCCTCTCTCTCTGCCCCTCCCCCCATGCTGGTGTAAGCATGCACTCTCTCTCTCTCTCACATAAATAAAATCTTAAAAAAAACAATGTTTTGCATCATTACCAGTAAGTTTTATTTCAGGAATATAAAGGTAATTCAACATAGAAAATTAGCAAATATACTATGTCAAATTAATAGAATGAGGAAGAAACAGTATTATCATAATACATGGAGGAAAAGAATTTTACAAAATCCAACACCTTGTCATGTTAAAAAAAAACAGGAGTATGAGAAACTTCCTAAATCTGATAAAAACATTTATTTTAAAAATCCAGAAAATATCATAATTAGTGTTAAAAGCCAGAAAACCTTCTCTCAAATCAGGAACAAGACAAGGATGCTTGTTTTCTCCACTGATATTCAACACTGTGCTGGAAATTCCAGCAAGAGTAATTAGAAGGGGAACAAGATAAAAGTTATTCAAACTGGAAAGGAAGAAGTAAAATGTAGTTGCAGATCACATGATTTTATATATGGAATATCAGTTAAAAATCCACAAAAATCTATTACAGCTAACAAATGAATTAAGGAAAGTTGTAAGATACAAGATCAACATGCAAAAATCAAATATGTATCTATACACTAATAATTTAAAATACAAAAAAATAAATTAGTTAAAATTTTTTTACAGTAGCATCAAAAAACCAAAATACTATATATACACATAATACTATATCCTTACTATAGTAAGGAGATTGAATCTGTATTCAAGAACCTCCCAACAAACAAAATTCCAGGACTGCATGCCTTCACTGGTGAATTCTACCAAACACTTAAAGATTTAATAACTACCCTTCTTAAAATCTTCCAAAAAATAGAAGAGAAAGAAACACTTCTAAGTTCATTTTTATGAGGCCAGAATTACCCTGATATTAAAACCAGAGAAATACACCACAAAAAAGAAAATTACAGGCCAATACTTCTGATGAAAATAGATATGAAGATTCTCGAAAAAATATTAGCAAATCATACTCAACAATGAGTTGAAAGGATTATACAACACAATCAAGTAGAATTTAGTCCAGAGATGCAACGATGGTTCAATATGTGCAGATCAATCAATGAGATACACCAGATTACTAAATGAAGGATAAAAAATTATATAATCATTTCAATAAATGCATAAAAAGCATTTGACAAAATTCAACACACATTTATGATAAAAACTCTCAACAAAGTGGGTATAGAGGAAACATACCTCAATATCATTAGGACAATATATGGCAAGCCCACAGCTAATATCAAGCAATGGTGAGGGGCACCTGGGTGGCTCAGTCAGTTAAGCGTCTGCCTTTGGCTCAGGCCATGATTCCAGCATCCTAGGATCAAGCCCTGCATTGGGCTTCCAGCTCAGCAGGGAGCCTGCTTCTCCCTCTCCCTCTGCCCTGCTTATGGTCTCTCTGTCTCTCTCTCTCAAATAAATAAAATCTTAAAAAAAAACAATGGTGAAAAGCTGAGGACTTTTCTTCTAAGATCAGGAACAAGACAAGTGTGTCCACTTATCACTTTTACTCAATGTAGTATTGGAATCCTTAGCCACAACAATTAGGCAAGAAAAATAAATAAAGTGGAAAGGAAAAAGTAAAACTGTAACTATTTGTGGATGACATGATTTTATATATAGAAAACCCTGAAGACTCTACCAAAAGAATGTTAGAACTAGTAAACAAATTTAATAGAGGGTACAAAATCAACATAAAAAATCTGTTGCAATTCTATACACTAATAATAAACTATCCAAAAGTGAAATTAAGAAAACAATCTCATTTACAATTGCATCAAAAATAATAAAATACCTAGGAATAAATCTAACCAAGGTGGTGAGAGATCTGTACACTGAAAACTATAAGACATGGATGAATGAAATTGAAGAAGATATAAATAAATGGAAAGATATTCTCTGATCATGGATTGGAAAAAGTAATATTGCTAAAATGTCCATATTACTCAAAACTATCTACAGAGTCAGTTCACTCCCTATCAAAATTCCAATGGCATTATTCACAGAAATAAAACAAACAATCCTAAAATGTTTATGGAATCACAAAAGACCCCAAATAGCAGAAGCAATCTTAAGGGGAAAAAAAAAACTGGAGACATCATACTCTGATTTCAAACTATATTATAAAGCTATAGTAATCAAAACAGTATGGAATTGGCAAAAAAAGACACATAGATCAATGGAAAGAATGGAGGGCACAGAAAGAAACTCATGCATATATAGCCAACTAATTTATGATGAAGGGGCCAAGGACATAAAATGGGGAAAGGATAGTCTCTTTAATAAATTGTGTTGGGAAAACTGGACAACCACATTCAAAAGAATGAAAATAGACTACTATCTTACACCATACACAAAAATTAACTAAAAATGGATCAAAGAAGGCACCTGGGAAGCTCAGTTGGTTAAGCGTCTGCCTTCAGGTCAGGTCATGATCTCAGGATCCTGGGATCAAGTCCCACATCTGGCTCCTCACTCAGTAGGGAGCCTGGTTCTCCCTCTGCCCCTTACCCTGCTCATGCACTCTCTCTCAAATAAATAAAACCTTTTTAAAAAATGGATCAAAGATTTGAATGTAAGACCTGAAACCATAAAACTCCTAGAAGAAAACAAAAGCACTAAGATTCTTGTGATTGGTCTTGGCAATGATTTTTAAATCTGACTCTAAAAGCAAAAATAAACAAGTGGGACAACCTCAATCTAAAAAGCTTTTGTACAGCAAAGGAAACCATCAACAAATGAAAAGGCAAACTCCTGAATGGGAGAACATATTTTTCAATTATATTCAATAAAAGATTAGTATCCAAAATATATGAAGAACTCAAACATCTCAATAAACCCAAAACTATCGATCCAATTTAAAAAAAAAAAATGGGCAGATGAACTGAATGGTCATTTTCCAAAGATTGTCAGATTGTCATTAGGTACATGAAATTTCCTCAACATCGCATGAAGTTTCCTGCAACATCAAATGCAAATCAAAACCTCAATGAGATAGTACCCCACACTTTTTAGAGTGGGTATTATGAAAAAGACAAGAAATATCAAGGTTGGCGAGGATGTGGAAAAAAGGGAATCCTTGTGTACTTTTGGTGGGAATGTAAGCTGGTGCAGCCACCATGGAAAAATGTGGAGTTTTCTAAAAAAAAATAAAAATAGAACTACCATATGAAGAAAAAAAAGGAGAACTACAGCATGGTCCAGCAATTCCACTTCTGGGTCTTTATTCAAGGAAAATGAAAACATGTATTTGAAAATATGTATGCATGCCTGTGTTTATTGCATTATTTACAATAGCCAAGGTATGGAAACAACCTAAGTGTCCATCAATAGATAAAATGGACAAAGAAAATATGGTATATATGTGTGTGTGTGTGTGTGTGTGTGTGTGTGTAGGAATACTACTCTGCCATAAAAAAAGAATGAAATCTTACCATTTTTGCCAACATGGATAGATTTTGAGGGTATTATGCTAGGTGAAGTAAGTCAGACAGAGAAAGACAAATACCTATGGTTTCGCTTATATGTAAAATCTAGAAAACAAAAGAAACTGGGACACCTGGCTGGCTCAATTAGAAGAACATGTGATTCTTGATTTCAGGGTCATGAGTTTGAGCCCTGCATTGGGCATAGAGATTAGTTAAATAAATAAATTTTTTTAAAAAAGGAAACAAAAGAAATTAACAAACAAAACTCATAGATAGAGAGAACGGTATGGTGGTTGCCAGGTGTTGTGGGTTTGGGGTGGGTGAAATAGGTGAAGAGGGTCAAGAGGTACAAACTTCCTTTATAAAATAAATGTCATGGATCTGTAATGTACAGCATGGTCACTATAGTCAATAATATTGTAGTGCATTTTGAAAGTTGCCAAGAGTAAGTTTTAAAAGTTTTCATCATGAGAAAAAAATTTTTGGTAAGTTTGTATTGTGATGATAGTAACTAAATTTATTGTGGTGATTATTTTGTAGTGCATACAAACATTTAATCATTATGTTGTATACCTGAAATTAATATAATATATTTATATTACATATAGCATTACATCATAATATATATTATACCTCAAAAAATCATTTATGATTCTATACAAACAACAAATTGTGCAAAAAATTAAATTAAGGAAACAGTCCCATACACTAGAGCATCAAAATAATAAAATCCTTGGGAATAAATTTAACAAAGAAGTTGAAATATCTGTATAATGTAATCTGTAAGACATTGATGAAAGCAAATGAAGAAGACACAAATAAGTGGAAAGATATTCTGTGTTCATAGATTGGAAGAATATTGTTAAGTTACCCATACTACCCAAAGTGATCTACAGACTCAATGAAATCTGTATCAAAATTCCAATGGCATTTTTCCAGAAATAGAAAAAAAATCCTAAATTTAATATGGAACCACAAAAGATCCTAAATATCCAAATCAATCCTGAGAAAGAAAAACAAAGCCAGACATCACAGTTCCTGCTTTCATAGTATATTACAAAGCTCTAGAAATAAAAAGAAAATATGGCACTGCCATAAAAACAGATAAAAGACCAATGGAACAGAATCAAATGCCCAGGAATAAATCCACTCATATACAATCAACTATTAGACAAGGGATCCAAGAATACTCAATAGAAATAAGAAAGTATCTTCAATAAATGGTGCTGAAAAAATCGGATATTTACATGCCAAAGAATGAAAGTGGATCCCTATTTTACACCACTTACAAAAATTAACTCAAAATAGACTAAAGACTTAAATGTAAAACCTGAAACTATAAAATCCCAAGAAGAAAAATTATTGAAAAAGCTTGCTGATATTGGACTTGGTAATGATTTTATAGATATGTCACCCAAAGTACAAGCTCAAAAGCAAAATTTAACAGGCGAGAATACATCAAACTAAGAAACTTCTGCACAGCAGGAAAAAAAAAAAAAAACCAAACCAAACCAAACAAAACAAAACAAAAATGAAAAAGCAACCTTCAAAATGGGACAAAATATTTATAAGTCACATATGTGATAAGGGGTTAATAACCAGAATATATAAAGAGTTCATGCAACTAAATTAAAAATCCATAATCCAATTAAAATAAGCAAAGGACATGAATAGACATTTTTCCAAAGAAGATATTCAAATGGCCAACAGGTTTATGAAAATGTGGTCAACTCCATAATCCAATTAAAATAAGCAAAGGACATGAGTAGACATTTTTCCAAAGAAGATATTCAAATGGCCAATAGGTTTATGAAAATGTGGTCAACATCACTATCATCAGGGAAATGCCAATCAAAACCCCAGTTGAGGGCGCCTGGGTGGCTCAGTTGGTTAAGCGACTGCCTTCGGCTCAGGTCATGATCCTGGAGTCCTGGGATCGAGTCCCACATCGGGCTCCCTGCTCGGCGGGGGGTCTGCGTCTCCCTCTGACCCTCCTCCCTCTCTTGCTATCTGTCTCTCATTCTCTCTCTCAAATAAATAAATAAAATCTTAAAAAAAAAAAAAAAACCCCAGTTGAGATAACTTCGCACCTATTAGAATGGCTGCTAATGAACAGACAAAAGATAACAAGTGCTAATGAATATGTGCAATAAAGGGAACCCTGGTGCACTGTTGGTAGTAATGTAAATTGACACGTCCACTATGAAATACAATATGGAGGTTTCCAAAAACTTAAAAATAGAACTACCATATGATCCAGAAATTCCACTTCAAGGTATGTATATAATGCAAGTGAAATCAATATCTTGTAGAGATTCTGTACTTCTATGTCCATTGCAGCATTATTTATAATAACTAAGACATGAAAACAACCTAAATGTCCATCAATGAATGAATGGATAAAGAAAATTATATATATACATATATATGTATAAATGAAGAAAATGTGATAGATAGATGATAGATAAAATGAACATAGATGCAAAGAATCTCAAAAAATACTAGCAATCCAAATTCAACAGCACATTAAAAGGTACATACACCATGAGCAGGTGTGAACAAGTGGGATCCATCCCTGGGATGCAAGGATGGTTTAACAGAAGCAAGTCAAAAATTTGATTCATCACATTAATGAAATGGAAGGTAAAATGATATGATCTCAATAAATGCAGAAAGAGCATTTGATGAAATTCAACATCTATCCATGATAAAAACTCTTAACAAATTAAGTATGAAAGAAAGGTAGCTCAAAATAATAAAGATCATATGTTACAAGCCCACAGCTAAAATCATACTCAAGAGTAAAAGGTTGAAAGCTTTTTCCCTAAGATTAAGAACTAGATAGACATGGGTGACCACTCTCACCACTCCTATTGTACATAGTACTGGAAGTCCTAGCCAGAATAATCAGGTGAAAAAAATTAATAAAAGACATCCAAATCATAAAAGGAGGAGTAAAAGTATTTAGACTAACTAAGAAAAAAAAGAAAAGACTACTAACTGAAATCTGAACTGAGAAGAAATTACTAACAATTTTACTAACATTAAAAGGATTATAAGAAACTACTATAAACAAATATACACTAAAAAATGAAATAACAGATAAAATGGATAAATTCCTAGAAACCCACAACCTATTAAGAGTTATTGATGAAGAAATAGAAATTCTGAAAAGATCAATAATGAATAAAGAAATTGGATGGAACTGGAGGAGATTATGCTAAGTGAAATAAGTCAAGCAGAGAAAGACAATTTTCATATGGTTTCACTTATTTGTGGAACATAAGGAATAGCATGGAGAACATTAGGAGAAGGAAGGGAAAAATGAAGGGGGGGAAATCAGAGGGGGAGACTAACCATGAGAGAATATGGACTCTGGGAACAAACTGAGGGTTTTGGAGGGGGGATGGGTTAGCCCGGTGATGGGTACTAAGGAGGGCACATATTGCATGGAGCACTGGATGTTATACGCAAACAATGAATCATGGAACACTACATCAAAAATTAATGATGTACTGTATGGGGACTAACATAACATAATAAAAAAACTATTGCAGAGAAAAATATTTCATACATTGAATTCCTAAAGAAACCTTTTTAGTATATGTATTTGTAAAAGCCAAACAGATTGAAAAAAATATCTATACACTCAAATCTAAAAATCAATGGCTAACAGTCATATAATACATTGTGTCATTTTCTATTTTAAATGGTTACTTGGGAAAACACTTATAAGGTTAAAAAAAAAACACGTGGACTCTTAACGGTGTTTATTAAAAATGTGCCGGTAATCAAACAAAATGCTTTTTATATAAAGCTAGGAAAGTTATTAACACAGGAATGATAATCATATTCCTTTCCTTCTCTTTCTCTATAGCAGACAGCTTCATTCAATACTAAGCCCATTTACTACTAAAAAAATGTCATCTTGTCAATTAAAGTGGTTTTTAAACCAATGATGAAAAGTTGCCTAAAAACATAAATATGAAAAAAAAGGAAATTGAACCAGTAATTTTTTAAAGATTTTATTTATTTATTTGAGAGGAAGAGAGAAGAGCGAGCACAAGCAGTGGAGAGAGGCAGAGGGAGGGAGAGGGAGAAGCAGGCTCCCCACTGAGCAGCACTGAGTGAGACTCAATCCCAGGACCCCGGGATCACAACCTGAGCTGAAGGCAGACACTTAAGGGCTTAACTGACTGAGCCACGCAGGCACCCCTGAATCAGTAATTTAAAACCCCTAAAGAAAACCACAGCCTGATACCATTATTAACACCAATTTTTCTGAAACTCTTCCAAAACACTGAAGAAGAGGGAACACTTCCAAACTTATTTTATGAGGCCAGCTCTACCCTGATACCAAAGCTGGGCAAAGACACTGTATGAAAATTACAGACCAATATCCATGATGAATATTGATGTAAAAAATTTTAAGAAAATACTAACAAACCAAATTCAATAGTACATTAAAAGGACTATACATGATGATCAAGTGGGATTTATTCCTGCAGTGGAAGGATGGTTCAACATATGAAAATCAATGATGTAAGACACCACATTAGCAGAGTAAAGGACAAAGTTACTGTCTTATCTCAACTGATACAGAAAAAAAAGCATTTACCAAAATCCAACACTCTTACAATAAATTAATAAGGCACCCAAGAAACTTGGAATACAAAGAAACTACCTCAACATAATAAAATCTATATATGAAAAACTCAGAACTAACATCATATACTACATTAAAAGACTGAAAATTTTTCCTTTAAGGTCATGAATATTACAAAGGTGCTTATGTTTACCAATTGTGTTCAGCATATTACTGGAATTTCTAGCCAGAGTTATTAGAAAAAAACCATCCAAATTGGAAAGAAAGAAGCAATATTATATGTTTGTAGGCAACATGTTGTTACATGAAGAAACCACTAATATTCCACCAAAAAACTGTTAGAAGTAATAGACATATTCAGTAAACTTAAAGGATAAAAAACACACAAAAAACCCCCATGACATTCCTATATAAAAAAAATTTAAAAATGAAAAAGAAGTTAAAATAATTTTATTTACAACACCATCAGAAAAAACCTTAGGAATAAATTTAACCAAGGAGACAGAAGACTTGTATACTAAACTGCAAAATGTTTTTAAGAAATTAAAGAAGTTAGGACCATGGTTATATGATAAAAATAACTTGTATGTAAAACTGTGGTTGATGAAGAATGATTTTTAAATTCATAAAATGTTTTGCCTATTAATGAATAAATAAATGAAAATATATCTTGTGTTCATGGATTAGAAGAATTAATATTGTTGTCACTACCATTCAAATTGATTGACAGATTCAATATAATACTTTCATAAATTCCAGTGACATTTTTTGCAGAAATAGAAAAGTCTACCCTAAAATTCATATGGGATCTCAAAGAACTCCAAATAGCCACAAAAAATCTTAAAAATGATTAAAGCTGGAGGTCTCACACTTCCTAATATCAAAACTTGCTATCGTGCTACCACAATCAAAATAGTGTGGTACTGGCATAAAGACAGACATATAGACTAATGGAATACAAAAGAGAATCCAGAAATAAGCTCTCATATCTATTGTCAAATAATTTTTGACAAGGGTGTCAAGACCTTTCAATGTGGAAAAGACATTCTTTTCAACAAATGGTGATGGAAAAATTGGAGATTCACATGCAAAAACAATTAATTGGATCCTTATCTTACACCATGTACAAAGATTAACTCAAAAGGGATTAAAGACCTAAATGCAAGAGCTGAAACTGTAAACCTGATAGAAGACAATGCAGGGGAAAATCTCCATGACATTGGATTTGGTAATGATTTCTTAGCTATAACACCAAAAGTAAGAAAACAGAGGAAATAATAGATAAGTTGGACTACATCAAAATTAAAATGTTTTGTGCATCAAAGAACACAGAGTGAAAAATCAACCCATAGAATAGGATAAAATATTTTTAAACAATATAACTGATAAGGAGTTATTATCTAAAATATATAAATAACTCTTGGAGTCTGGGTTCAAAATTCCAGCATAGGAAAATCTTGAACTCACCTCCACTCATGGACACACCAAACCTGAAGCTACATATGGAACAGCTTCCTCTGAAAATAACATAAAAACTGGCTAACTCTTACACATCAGACAGATGAGAGAAAGCCCATATTAAAGCAGTTAGGAGAGGCTGGAACACAGTCTCACTATAAACCCCATCCCTGGCATGATGACCAACAATTGGGAGGGAACTCAAGACCTGGACCTTCTTCCTGAGGAGTGAAGCTTTCAAAACCCACATTGAGCACCTCATCTTTTAAGATCTGCATCTGAGAGATGAGCCCTCAAAACTTCTAGACTTGAAAACCAATGGGGCTTGTGTCCACAAGACCCACAATGCTATAAAGAACAACTTATGGGGGTGCCTGGGTGGCTAGGTCAGTTAAGCATCTAACTCTTGATTTTGGCTCAGGTCATGAGCTCATGGTTGTGAATCAAGCCCCTCAGAGTCTGCTTAAAGTTTCTTTCCCTCTGCCCCTCCCTGCCACTCATATGTTCATATTCTCTCTCTCAAATAAATCTTTTTAAAAAAGAACAACTTATGGGATGCAGCAAAAGCAGATCAACTGGGAAGTTTATAGCAATAAATGCCTACCTCAAGACAAAAGAAAATATCAATTAAACAACTTTATACCCAAAGGAACTAGAAAAAGAACAAATAAAGCCCAAAGTTAGTAGAAGCAACAATTTAAAAAGATCAGAGAGGAAATAAATGAAATAAAGACTAAAAAGACAATAGGAAAGAGCAGTGAAATCAAGAGCTGGTTGTTTGAAAAGATAAGCAAAACTGATAAACCTTTAGCCAAATTTACTGAGAAAAAGAGATAAATAAAATCAGAAATGAAGGATATGTTATAACTGATACCACAACAATACAAAATGTCATTAGAAACTACTATGAACAATTATACATCACCAAATTTCACTACCTAGAAGAAATAAATTCCTGGAAACATAAAACCTACCAAGACTGAATAATGAAAACATAAAAACTCTGAGCAGACCAATTACTAATAAAGAGATTGAATCAATAACGAAATACCTCCCAACAAACAAAAGTGCAGGAACAGATGGCTTCACTGGAATTTCTACCAAATATTCAAAGAAGAATTACTATCATTCCTTCTCAAACTCTTCCAAAAAATGAGGAGGATACTTTTCCAGACTCATTTTTGGAAGCCATGCCCTGATATCAAAACCAGACAAAATTCTACAAGAAAATAAAATTACAAGACTTATTAACAATTTACAAAAATTCCCAACAAAATATTAACAAATCAGACTCAACAATACATTAAAAGGTTCATAACCATGATCAAGTGGGATTTATTCCAGGGATCCAAGAATGGTTCAACATTGGCAAATCAATCAATGTGATACACAACATGGCCAAAATGAAGGATAAAAATTATATAATTATCTCTAAAGATACAGAAAATGCATTTGATAAAATTCAACATCCATTTATGATAGAAACTCTCAGCAAAGTGGGTATTAGAGGGAATCTACATCAACATAATAAAGGCCATGTATGATAAGCCCAAAGCTAGCATTGTACTCAACAGTGAATAGCTGAAAGCTTTTCCTCTAAGATCAGGAACAAGACAAGGATGCCCATTCTTGTCACTTTTATTTAACATAGGTAGTGGAAGTCCTAGCTGCAGCAATCAAACAAGAAAAAGAAATAAAAGACATCCAAATTGGAAAGCATTAGTGTTTTACCACTTCAAGTGACATGTAGTAAACTTACTTCCATTTAGATTTAGATTTAGATTTAGGTTTAGATTTAGATTTCTGTATCTTCCCTACTTTTAAAATATAATTGTCTTAAGTATTTCCTTTACGTATATTGACTATCAGATCGGATGGCATTATAATTTTTACTTCAACAATCAACTATGATTTAAGAAACTCATTATCAGTAGGATGGTCTCATATTTTCTATACATTCTGTTTTCATCAATTGTAATGTTCTTTCCTTTGTTAAATTCCAAGGATTTTTTTTCTTTTTATAAAAACTTCCTTTTGTAAGGAGAACTTCCTTTTAGTCTGTCTTTAAGGGTAGATTTGTAAGTAAATTCTCTTAGTTTTCCTTTGTCTGAAAATATCTTTATTTCTCCCTCATTCCTGATGGATATTGTTGCTATTTATAGAATTTTGATCTAATGGGTTGGTTTTTGTTTGTTTGAATTTCAGCACTTCAAATATGTTGTACCACTTCCTTCGGGCCTCCCTGGTTTCAGAGTAGAAATCGCCTGTCATTCAAATTGGTGATCCCTTATTGGTAATGTGGCATTTCTCTAAGACTGCTTTCAAGTCTTGGTGTTTATATTCAGAAGTTTAATTGTGATATGACCTGGTGCAGATTTCTTTGAGTTTATCCTAGCTGAATTTAAATAGATTACTGAAATATGCAAAAATTAAAAACTGACTATGTGCTCAGTAGTAGAATGGAGATGATAGATTATGGAACTGGTGAATTTGAAACAGATCAATGGAACTTATCCAAACTGAACAACAGAGAGACTATAAACTGAAAGCAGTCATCAGGGACCTGTGGGACTTGAACAATAGAGAGAACATTTATACCATTTGAGTCCTGAAAGGAGAGGAGAGACCCAGTTGAACTGAAAAAAGTATTAGAAGAAATAATGGCTGGAAACTCCTGAAATCTGGTGAAAGACATAACCTGAAGATTCAAGAAGTGAATGAAATTCAACTAGGATAAACTCAAAGAAATCTGCACCAGGTCATATCATAATTAAACTTCTGAATATAAACACCAAGACTTGAAAGCAGTCTTAGAGAAATGCCACATTACCAATAAAGGATCACCAGTTTCTATATATAGAAAGTTATATATATATATATATATATATATATAAAGATATATATAAAGTTACTTATATATATAGTTGTATATAGATATATATATTATAACTATATGCATACTATATATGCTATATAGATATACTATAGTATATCGATATATATAGTAGTATAGTATAGTAATATAGTAGTACATAGTAGTATACTATATATAGTAGTAGTAGTGTACTATAGTATAGTAGTACAGTGGTATAGTATAGTATATCTATATATAGTAGTATATCTATAATACAGTATATTTGTATATATATATAGTATATAGTATATATACAGATTATATATAGATTATATAGTGTATATATAGTATATATAGAAAGTTATATATATATTTATATTATAGAAACTGCTAAGAAAACTATATAAGGCAATATACTAAAAAAGAAAAAAACCTATACTAAAGAAAAAAACAAACTATAAATAAATCAAAATGGAATCCTAAAAGTGAGTAACTCACAGGAAGGCAAGAAAAGTGTAGTATTAGGGAAAATGAGAACCAGAGGAAACAAAGAAAACATACAATTAAATGACAGGCTTAATACTAATATATCATCAACTACCTTAAACTCTAATGTTCTAAATGCAGTAATTTAAAGACAGAGATTCATAGAGCGGATTAAAAACAAAAATGATCCAATTATATGCTTCTATAAGAAATTCACTGCAGATTTGATAACGTAGGTAGCTTAAAACTAAAAGGATGGAAAAATATATACCATGAAACATTAATTTTTTTTTAAGATTTTATTTATTTATTTGAGAGAGAGAATGAGAGACAGCACAAGAGGGAAGAGGGTCAGAGGGAGAAGCAGACCCCCCACTGAGCAGGGAGCCCGATGCGGGACTCGATCCTGGGACTCCAGGATCATGACCTGAGCCGAAGGCAGTCGCTTAACCAACTGAGCCACCCAGGTGCCCGAAACATTAATTTTTAAAAGCAGTGTTTCTGTTGAGAATCAGAAAACGTGGACTTCAAAACAAAGAAAATTATTAAAGGCAAAAAAGGACTTCTGATTGACCAGGAAGACATAAAATGTGTAAGCATTAAACAGCAAAGCTTCAAAATACATGAAGCATAAACTGATAGAAACAAAAGGACAAATGGACAAAATTCACAATTCACTTAAAAATTCAGTCTTTGTTGTGATAGGATTTTCACTGTTTGATCAACTAGTACAAAAAAATAATATTTAACTTTTGACAAAAACATATCTGGTAACATTTTAAAAAACCTATTGTATATGTGTATAATTTTGATCCTTATAAAGACCACTTCAGGTACTAATATTATTTCATTTTACAGATGGAGAAGGTTATGTTTCAGGAACAACATGTCCAAAATCATAGTGGGTAGTGGAAAAAGATACATGGAAAATTTCTGTAAGATATCAAAAAGAAAAATAGAGAACAATAAAAGTGCCCACCTTTCTTTTTTTTTTTTTTTAAAGATTTTATTTGACACAGAGAGAGAAAGACAACACAAGCAGGGGGAGTGGGAGAGGGAGAAGCAGGCTTCTGGCCGAGCAGGGAGCCCGATGCGGGGCTCGATCCCAGGACCCTGGGACCATGACCTGAGCCGAAGGCAGACGCTTAACGACTGAGCCACCCAGGCGCCCCAGTGCCCACCTTTCTATCCTATATTTGTTACAGCAGGTACATTTATTCATAATAAATCACAAAGTTATGCAAAAGAAATTGTGATTATTTTTTATGAAATCATTGTGAATATTCTTTTTTCTTGCTGTATTTTATAAATTTTCTTCAATGACTTTCTATTTCTCATGTAATATGTAAAAAAAGTTAAAGTCATGTGAAACAAGCTGGCATTTTAAGACAATCTGATTCATAAAATTAAAAAAATTTAATATAAAGTGATGAAGTTCATTTAGGGAAATAAATACTCTCCCAATGTTAATAAAAACATGCACTACTACAACCATAATAGAGGGTAATTGGACATTATAATAAAAAATCTTCAAGATGCTTTTATCTATGATTTCTCCTGACAATGTGTACCAAATTAATAATATTTAATATAAGGAAGGATTATTTTGCTATGTTCATAGCAGCCTCAGTTTAAAAAAATAATAGACTTCATATAGTAGAACTGTTACAGATTTACAGAAAAACTGAGTAGATAGTACAGAGCATTCCCTTATTATCTGTGTTAGTGTGGTGCATTTGTTATAATTCACAAATCAATATCGACACATTATTATTAAAAAAGATCAATACTTTACATTAAGTTTCCTTCATTTTCTTGGGCAGTTCTATTGGTTTTGACAAATGCATAATATCATGTATGCATCATTAAAGTCTAATAGAGATTAATTTCACCAAAATCCCATACTTTACCTATCCATCTCTCTCTCCCTCCCACAGAACCCTGGCAACCACTGATATTTTTACCATCTCTATAGTTCTGCATTTACTGAAATGCCATATAGTTGGAATAATACAATATGTAGCCTTTTCAGGCTGACTGCTTTAGTATTATTCATCTAAGTTTCTTCCATGTCTTTTTGTGACTCATTTCTTTTTTGCACTAAAAAATATTCCACTGTGTGGATATATGAGTTTATCCATTCACCTATTGAATAATATCTTGGTTGTTTGTAGCTTTTGGAAATTATGAATAAAGGTGCTATATGGAATTACATGCAGGTTTTTATGTTGACATAGCATCAATTTATTTTGGTCAATATCTAGGAGCACTATTGCTGGATTTTATAGTAAGACTATGTTTAGCTTTGTAAGAAACTGCCAAATGGTCTTGCTAAGTAGCTGTTATATTTTACATCACCAGCAGCAACACACGATAGTGCGTATTTCTCTTCATTATTGCTACCATTTGGTGTTGTCAGTGTTTTGGATTCTGGCCATTCTAATAGGTGTGTAGTAGTATCTTACTGTAGTTTTCATTTGCAATTACTTAATGACATATGATGTTGACAATCTTTTCATTTGTTTATTTGTTATCTGTATATCTTCTTTGATGAGGTTTCTGTTCATATCTTTTGCCCATTTTTTTACATTCATTTATTTATTTGAGAGAGAGAGCACAGAAGGGGAGGGGCAGAAAGAATCTCAAGCACACTCCCCACTGAGTGCGGAGCCCCATGAAGGGCTCGATCTCACAACTCTGAGAGCATAACCCGAGCCAAAATCAAGAGTCAGATGCTTAACCAACTGAGCCACCCAGGCACCCCTTGCCCATTTTTTAAAAATTGGGATGCTTGTTCCCTTATTTTTGAGTTTTAAGAGTTCTTTGAGGGATGCCTGGGTGGCTCAGTCGTTAAGCGTCTGCCTTCAGCTCAGGTCATGATCCCAGGGTCCTGAGATTGAGCCCCGCATCGGGTTCCCAGCTCCTCGGGAAGCCTGCTTCTCCCTCTCCCACTCCCCCCGCTTGTGTTCCCTCTCTTGCTGTCTCTCTGTCAAATAAATAAATAAAATCTTTAAAAAAAGAGAGAATAAAAAGGCAAACCACAGTCAAGGAGAAAATATTTGTAAAACACATATCTGGTAAAGGGTTGTTCCAAAATATTCAAAGAACTCTTTTTTTTTTTTTTAAAAAGGCGCCCCACCTTTTTATTCTCTTAACAGTGACTTTCACATAGCAGAAGGTTTTAAACTTCACTGTATTTTTATTTATATTTTCCCAGAGTTATTGAGGTATAATTCACAAATAAAATTGGATACATTTAAAGTATAAAACCTAATGATTATAATATACATATACATTGCAAAATGATCATCACAATTAAGTTAATTATCATATCCATTACCTCACACAACTACTTTTTTCCTATGGTGACAATGATTAGATCTACTCTTGTGGAATTTAAGAAACAAAACAGATGAACATAGGGGAAAGGAAGGAAAAATAAAATAAGATGAAAACAAAGAAGGAGGCAAACCGTAAGAGACTTTAACTATAGGAAACAAACTGAGGGTTGCTGGAGGGGAGGTGGGTGGGGGGATGGGGTAATTGGGTGATGGACCTTAAGGAGGGCACTTGAAGTAATGAGAACTGGGTGTTATATGCAATTGATGAATCACTAAATTCTACATCTGAAACTAATAACACAGTCTAGGTTAATTAAATTGAATTTAAATAAAAAAATTTTAAAAGATCTCTTTTAGCAAGTTTTGAGTGTACAATATAGTATTAACTATATTGCCTATGCTGTACATTTCATTCCCTAACTGAAATTTGTATCCTTTGACCAACATCTCCTATTTCCTCCATACCCTCAGTCTTTTGCCATCTCCATTCTACTCTGTTTCAATGAGTTTGTCTTTTTGTATTGTTTTGTTTTGTTTTTAGATTCCACGTGTGAGATCATACAGTATTTGTCTTCCTCTGTCTTTCTCTGCTAAGTGGCATAATGTCCTCCAGATTCATCCATGTTCTTGCAAATGACAGAATTTTTTTATGGATCAATAATATTCCACTGTGTGTATGTATACACACACATATGTATATATTTTTTCTTAATTTTTCATCCATTGATGTACACTTAAGTTGTTTCCCTATGTGGCTATTGTGAATAATGCTGCACTGAACATGGGAATGTAGGTATCTCTCTGAGATACTGATTTTATCTATCATCTATTATCTATCTATCATCTATCTTTCTATCATCTATCTATCTACCTATCTATCTATCTATCTATCTATCTATCTATCTATCTATCTATCTATCATCTATCTACCTATCGTCTCCAGAAGTGGAATTGGTGGATCATATAGTAGTTCTATTTTAATTTTTTTAGGAACCTCCATACTGTTTTCTTTTTTTTTTTAAAGATTTTATTTATTTATTTGACAGAGAGAGACATAGTGAGAGCAGAAACACAAGCAGGGGGAGTAGGAGAGGGAGAAGCAGGCCTCCCGTGGAGCAGGGAGCCTGATATGGGACTCGATCCCAGGACCCTGGGATCATGACCTGAGCCGAAGGCAGACGCTTAACGACTGAGCCACCCAGGCGCCCCTCCATACTGTTTTCCATAATGGCAGTGCCACTTCACATTCCCACTAACAGTGTACAAAGGTTTCCTTTTTTTTAATATCCTTGCCAACACTTGCTATTTCTTGTCTTTTTGATAATAGTTATCCTAACAGGTTTGAGGTGATATCTTACTGTGATTTTGATTTGCATTTGCCTAATGATTGGTGCTGTTGAGCACATTTTCATGTACCTGTTAGCTGTGTCTTCTTTGGAAAATATCTATTGAGGTCATTTGCTCATTTTTAAGTAAGTTTATTTTTATTATATTGAGATGTATGAATTCCTTGTATATTTTACAAATTAACCCATCAACATATATATTTTTGCAAATATTTTCTTCCATTCCATAGGTTGCCTTTTCACTCTATTATTTTCTTTGCTATGCAGAAGCTCTTTAGTTTGATATTGAGTCCCACTTGTCTATATTTGCTTTGGTTGCCTGTGCTTTTGGTGTTATATCAAAAAATCAGTGCAAAGATCAAGTCCCTTAAGTTTTCTTCTAGTTTTATGGTTTCCAGTCTTACATTTAAGTTAATTTTTGAACAGTGTAAGATAGGAGTTCAGTTTCATTCTTTTGCATGTGGATGTCCAATTTTCCAACACTATTGAAGACACTATCTTTTCCTCATTATGTGGTTTTGGTACCTTTGTCAAATATTAGTTGACTGTATATGGGTGAGTTTATCTCTGGGCCCTCGATTCTGGCTCTGATTCTTTCTTCTGCTTGGTCAAGTCTGATGTTGAAGCTATCTATGGAGTTCTTTAGTTCAGTCACTATAGTCTTCAGCTCTAGTATTTCTATTTGTTTTGGGTTTTTTTTCTGGCAGTGTCTATTTCTTTGTTGAACTTTTCATTTTGTTCATACATTGTTTTCCTAATTTCATGTAGTTGTCTGTGTGTTCTTGCAGTTCACTGAACTTTTGAAAGGATTATTCTGAATTCATTGTCACACAGTTCATACATACATTTCCATTTATTTATTTTTTCAATTTTTATTAACATATAATGTATTATTTGTTTCAGGGGTACAGGTCTGTATTTCATCAGTCTTACACAATTCACAGCACTCACCATAGTACATACCCTCCCCAACGTCCATCACTGAGCCACCCTATCCCTCCCAAACCCTCCACTCCAGCACCCTGTTTGTTGACTGATATTAAGAGTCTCTTATGGTTTGCCTCCCTTCTGGTTTCATCTTGTTTCATTTTTCCCTCCCTTCCCCTATGATTCTCTGTCTTGTTTCTCAAATTACTCATATCAGTGAGATAATATGATACTTGTCTTTCTCTGACTGACTTATTTCTCTTAGCTAATACCCTTTAGTTCCATCCACGTCATTGCAAATGGCAAGATTTCATTTTTTGATGGCTGCATAATATTCCATTGTGTGTGTGTGTGTGTGTGTGTGTGTACACACCACATCTTGTTTATCCATTCATCTGTCAGACATCTAGGCTCTTTCCATACTTTAGCTATTGTGGACATTGCTGCTATAAACATTGGGGTGCATGTGCACCTTCGGATCACTACATTTGTATCTTTGGGGTAAATACCCAGTAGTGCAAATGCTGGGTCATAGGGTAGCTCTATTTTCAACTTTTTGAGGAACCTCCATACTGTTTTCCAGAGTGTCTGCACAAGCTTGCATTCCCACCAACAGTGTAAGAGGGTTCCCCTTTCTCCACGTCCTCCCCAACATCTGTCGTTTCCTGACTTGTTAATTTTAGCCATTCTGACTGGTGTGAGGTGGTATCTCATTGAGGTTTTGATTTGGATTTCCCTGATGCCGAGCGATTTTGAGCCCTTTCTCATGTGTCTGTTGGCCATTTGGAAGTCTTTTTTGCAGAAATGTCTGTTCATGTCTTCTGCCCAATTCCTGATTGGATCATTTGTTCTCTGGGTGTTGAGTTTGATAAGTTCTTTACAGATTTTGGATACTAGCCCTGTATCTGATATGTCATTTGCAAATATCTTCTGCCATTCTGTCAGTTGTCTTTTGGTTTTGTTGACTGTCTCCTTTGTTGTGCAAAAGCTTTTTATCTTGATGAAGTCCCAATAATTCATTTTTGCCCTTGGCGATGTTTCTAGGAAGAAGTTGCTGCGGCTGAGGTAGAAGAGGTTGATGCCTGTGTTCTCCTCAAGGATTTTGATGGATTCCTGTCTCACATTGAGGTCTTTCATCCATTTTAAGTCTATTTTTGTGTGTGGTGTAAGGAAAAGGTCCAGTTTCATTCTTCTTCATGTGGCTGTCCAATTTTCCCAACACCATTTGTTGAAGAGACTGTCTTACATTGGACATTCTCTCCTGCTTTGTCAAAGATTAGTTGACCATAGAGTCGAGGGTCCATTTCTGGGCTCTCTATTCTGTTCCATTGATCTATGTGTCTGTTTTTGTGCCAGTACCATACTGTCTTGACGTTGACAGCTTTGTAATACAGCTTGAAGTCCGGAATTGTGATGCCGCCAGCTTTGCTTTTCTTTTTCAACATTCCTCTGGCTATGCGGGGTCTTTTCTGGTTCCATACAAATTTTAGGATTATTTGTTCCATTTCTTTGAAAAAAGTGGATGGTATTTTGATAGGGATTGCATTAAATGTGTAGATTGCTCTAGGTAGCGTTGACATCTTCACAATATTTGTTCTTGCAATCCATGAGCATGGAACGTTTTTCCATTTCTTTGTGTCTTCCTCAATTACTTTCATGAGTATTCTATAGTTTTCTGAGTACATATCCTTTGGCTCTTTGGTTAGATTTATTCCTAGCTATCTTATGGTTTTGGGTGCAATTGTAAATGGGATCGACTCCTTAATTTCTCTTTCTTCTGTCTTGTTGTTGGTGTATAGAAATGCAACTGATTTCTGTGCATTGATTTTATATCCTGCCACTTTACTGAATTCCTGTATGAGTTCTAGCAGTTTTGGGGTGGAGTCTTCTGGGTTTTCCACATAAAGTATCATATTATCTGCAAAAAGTGAGAGTTTCACTTCTTTGCCAATTCAGCAAAGTATGATATTCACTGTGGGTTTTTCCATAGATGGTTTTTATGATATTGAGGTATGTACCCTCTATCCCTACACTCTAAAGAGTTTTAATCAAGAAAGGACACTGTACTTTCTCATATGCTTTTTCTGCATCTATTGAGAGGATCATATGGCTTTTATTCTCTCTTTTATTAATGTATTGTATCACATTGATTGATTTGCAGATGTTGAACCAAACTTCCAGTGCAGGAATAAATCCCACTTGGTCATGGTGAATAGTCCTTTTAATGTACAGTTGGATCCTATTGGCTAGTATTTTGGTGAGGATTTCTGCATCCATGTTCATCAGGGATATTTGGTCTGTAGTTCTCCTTTTTGATGGGGTCTTTGTCTGGTTTTGGGATCAAGGTAATGCTGGCCTCATAAAATGAGTTTGGAAGTTTTCCTTCCATTTCTATTTTTTGAAACAGTTTCAGAAGAATAGGTATTAATTCTTCTTTAAATGTTTGGTAGAATTCCCCTGGGAAGCCATTCCCTGGGCTCTTGTTTGTTGGGAGATTTTTGAGTACTGCTTCAATTTCCTTACTGGTTATGGGTCTGTTCAGGTTTTCTATTTCTTCCTGGTTCAGTTTTGGTAGTTTATACATCTCTAGGAATGCCTCCATTTCTTCCATATTATCTAATTTGCTGGCATATAGTTGCTCATAATATGTTCTTACAATTTTTGGTATTTCTTTGGTGTTTGTTGTGATCTCTCCTCTTTCACTCATGATTTTATTTATTTGGGTCCTTTCTCTTTTCTTTTTGATAAGTCTGGACAGGAGTTTATCAATCTTATTTATTCTTTCAGAGTACCAGCTCCTAGTTTTGTTGATCTGTTCTACTGTTCTTTTGGTTTCTATTTCATTGATTTCTGCTCTGATCTTTTTTATTTCTCTTCTCCTGCTGGGTTTAGGCTTTATTTGCTGTTCTTTCTCCAGCTCCCTTAGGTGTAGGGTTAGGTTGTGTATTTGAGACCTTTCTTGTTTCTTGAGGAAGGCTTGTATTGCGATATACTTTCCTCTAGGACTGCCTTTGCTGCATCCCAAACATTTTGAACAGTTGTGTTTTCATTTGCATTTGTTTCCATTAATTTTTTAAATTCTTCTTTAATTTCCTGGTTGACCCATTCATTCTTCAGCAGGATGCTCTTTAGCCTCCATGTATTTGAGTTCTTTCCTACTTTCCTCTTCTGATTGAGTTCTAGTTTCAAAGCATTGTGGTCTGAAAATATGCAGAGAATGATCCCAATCTTTTGGTACTGGTTGAGACCTGATTTGTGACCCAGGATGTGATCTCTTCTGGAGAATGTTCCATGGGCACTAGAGAAGAATGTGTATTCTGTTGCTTTGGGATGGAATGTTCTGAATATATCTGTGAAGTCCATTTAGTCCAGTGTGTCATTTAAAGCCTTTATTTCCTGGTTGATCTTTTGCTTAGGTGATCTGTCCATTTCAGTGAGGGGGGTGTTAAAGTCCCCTACTATTATTGTATTGTCATCGATGTGTTTCTTTGCTTTTGTTATTAATTGGCTTATATAATTGGCTGCTCCCATGTTAGGGGCATAGATATTTAAAATTGTTAGATCTTCTTGTTGGATAGCCCCTTTAATTAGGATGTAGTGTCCTTCCTCATCTCTTATTATAGTCTTTGGTTTAAAATCTAATTTGTCTGATATAAGGATTGCCACCCCAGTTTTCTTTTGATGTCCATTAGCATGGTAAATGGTTTTCCACCCTCTCACTTTAAACCTGGAGGTGTCTTTGGATCTAAAATGAGTCTCTTGCAGGCAGATTTGATGTGTCTTGTTTTTTAATCCAGTCTGATAGCCTGTGTCTTTTGATTGGGGCATTTTGCCCATTTACATTCAGGGTAACTATTGAAAGATAAATTTAGTGCCATTGTATTGCCTGTAAGGTGACTGTTACTGCATATTGTCTCTGTTCCTTTCTGGTCTAAGTTACTTATAGGCTCTTTCTTTGCTTAGAGGACCCCTTTCAATATTTCTTGTAGGTCTGGTTTGGTGTTTGCAAATTCTTTTAGTTTTTGTTCATCCTGGAATGTTTTTATCTCTCTTTCTATTTACAGTGACAGCTTGGCTGGATATAGTATTCTTGGCTGCATATTTTTCTTGTTTAGTGCCCTGAATATATCATGCTAGTCCTTTCTGGCCTGCCAGGTCTCTGTGGATAGATCTGCTGCCAATCTAATGTTTCTACTGCTGTAGGTTACAGACCTCTTGTCCTGAGCTGCTTTCAGGATTTTCTCTTTGTCTCTGAGACTTGTTAAGTTTTACTATTAGATGTTGGGGTGTTGACCTATTTTTATTGATTTTGAGGGGAATTCTCTGTGCCTCCTGGATTTTTTTTTTTTTACCTCCTGGATTTTGATGCCTGTTTCCTTCCCCAAATTGGGGAAGTTCTCCACTATAATTTGCTCCAATATACCTTCTGCCCCTCTCTGTCTTTCTTCTTCTTCTGGGATCCCAATTATTCTAATATTGTTTCATCTTACGATGTCACTTATCTCTCGAATTCTCCCCTCATGATCCAGTAGTTGTTTATCTCTCTTTTTCTCAGAAATTCTCCATATCACTAATTCTCTCTTCTGCTTCATTTATCCTAGCAGTTAGAGCCTCTGTTTTTTATTTTACCTCATGAATAGCCTTTTTGATTTCAACTTGGTTAGATTTTAGATTTGGTTAGATTTCTCCAGAAAGGGATTTTCTAGTATCTTCTATGCTGTTTTCAAGCCCAGCTAGTATCTTTATAATCGTCATTCTGAACTCTAGTTCTGACATCTTACTAATGTTTGTATTGATTAGGTCCCTGGCAGTTGGTACTGCCTCTTGTTCTTTTTTTTGAGGTGAGTTTTTCCATCTTGTCATTTTGTCCAGAGGAGAATAGATGAATGAGAAAACAATATGCTAAAAAAATGCTAAAAGGGTAACAATGATCCCAGAATAATATACACTAAACAAATCAAAAGAGACCTGAATCTGGGGGGAAATGAAAGGGGAAAAAAAAAGAATATGATCAGGCTGGTGAAAATAACAGAGCCACACACTAGACTTTGGGCATATTTTGGTCTGTTAGAAGAAATTGCCTCCCAAAATTTTAAAGAAAGAAAAACTCATATATATACACAAAAATAAGGTTGAATACAATAAAAAGATAGAATAAGACTGTAAAGATGAAAATTTAAAAAGATTTTTAAAAAGGAATTGATAAGAAGTTGGTTGAAAAAAGAATGAAAAAAAGTTTTAAAAGAGAGAGAGAATGTGATCAGGCAGGAGACTAGGACAACGTCATACACTAGATTTAGGGTATATTTTGGTCTGTTAGAAGAAACTGTATCCCAAAATTTTAAAGAAAGAAAAACTTATATATATACAAAAAATAAGGTTAAATACAATGAAGAGATAGAATATGACTGTAAAAATAAAATTTAAAAAAGATTTTAAAAGAGGAATTGATAAGATGTTGGTTGAAAAAGGAAAGAGGAAAAATTCAACTAAAAAAATAGAAAAAGAAAAAATAAAATTTAAAAAATTAACTTTGAAAGACTAAAGAATCATGGGGGGAAAGCCATCAATTCTGTATGTGCTGTATTCCCCTAGTGCTTGGGTTTTGCCCTTCTCATTGATTAGTAAACTTGGTCTTGGCTGGATGTTCTTGCTGATCTTCTGGGGGAGGGGCTTGTTGCAGTGATTCTCAAATGTCTTTGCCTGAGGCTGAATTGCCCTACCCTTGCCAGGGGCGAGGCTAAGTAATCTGCTCGGGTTTGCTCTTGGTAGCTTTTGTTCCCTGCAAGCTTTCCATACAGCTTTGGAGGACAAGAGTGAAAATGGCGACCTCCCAATCTCTGGCCACAGAGTTGCCAAGAGCTCAGGTCCCCACTCCTGAGTGAGCCCTCAGAGAAAAGCAATCAATCACTCCCGTCTCCCCAGTCTCCGGCCGCACACCGTGCTCACCTGGTCTGTGACTGAGCATTTCTATCTCTGGCCACACAACCCTGTTTGGAGGAGTCTCCAAACCCAGCAGATTTCCTGCGGTGCACTCCCGTGCTGCTCCTCCTGGGGGAGGAAGCAGAGTCTCCCCGGATCTGCCCCTTCTTGGGTCTCTGCTCGAAGAGCAGTGGCCTGACTGTGCTGCAGATCACGGTTTATGGCAACCCCAAGCTGAGAGCCCACTCCTCAGCTCCATCTTTGCAGCAGGCTTCCCTGTTCCCATACCTGGGAGTTCTGCTGCACTCAGGCACCCCCGGTCTGTCTGTGACCCCGAGGGTCCTGACACCACACTGTCCCAGTGAGTGTTCCACCCCCCGCTTTGCCACTGGAGCGATGTCCCTCAGCAGAGCTGACTTCTAAAATTTCTGATTTTGTGCTCTGCTGTTCTATCACTTGCTGGTAGCCGGTGGTCACTTTTCTGTTCAGAGAGCTGCTGCTATTCTTTTTTTCAATCTCCTTTTGAGTTTGTAGGTGTTCTGAATGGTTTGATACCTATCTAGTGAATTCCTGTGACCAGATGAAATTTAGGTCTCCTATTCCTCTGCCATCTTGCTCCTCCTCCCCAGATTTCCATTTATTTAAGGTATAAGTTATTGAAGTTTCATTAGTTTCCTTTGGTAGTGTGATAATTACTTGATTATTTGTGATTCTTGATTCTTTGCATTAATATCTGCTCATTCAAGTAAGTTATCTTCTCGTCAATACTTAATAGGTTTGCTTCAGCAAGGAAAGATCTTCACAAGTCAGCTCAGGTTGAGGTACTGGATAGATTGGCTGGTAGCATCTGTGGGCAGGCAAAGATTGTCTTTGGGGTCTCTAGTTGGGTGAGGCTACTGTCCATGCTCCATGGTCAGATGGGGCCACTATTTGGGCTCTGCAATCACCTCTGGTCGGGTGAGGTTGCAGGCTGTGTTCACAAGCAAGGTGGTGCCACTGGTTGGACTCTGCAGTTGGGCAAGGTTGTGGGTCTGGCTTCACAAACTCTTCTGGTTTCATGAGGTATTGGCCTGTGCTTCTATACCAGGTGGTGATGTTGACTAGACTCCATGTTCAGGTGGAGACAGGCAGGGCTTCACAGTCAGAAGAGGTCACTGGCTATGCTCTGCTCTGCTTTTGGGCAAGGTCCCTGTTTGGTCTATCTGGTCAGGAGGGGCTTCCAGCTGCATCATGAGGTTGGACACTGTACAAAATGCATTATGGTTGGATGGGGTCATTGTCCAACTCTCTCATCAGATGGGTCTGCTGGCTATGCTCTGCAATTATTGGGCAGGGTCACTGGCTGGGCTCCCTGCCTGAGCAAAGCCACAGGCTGCTTTCAGAAATCAGGCAGGGGTGTAGGTTGGGCTTTACAGCTTGGCAATATAATGGGTTAGGCTCTGAACTTACCCAGGCTTAATATTCAGGCTCCCTGGTTATGTGGCATGAGAGGCTATGCTTAACAGTTGAGTAGAGCTTCTGGCTTGGCTCCCTGCCCAACCGGGGCTGTAAGATAGCCTCCACAACTGCCAGTGTTGTCTGGTCAAGCTTCCTGAGGGCATGACAGGAAACTCCCCTCAGCAGTTGAGAAAGGCTGTGAATTTGCTTCCCAGCCTGGGTGGGGCAGTGGAATGGGCTCCACAGTGGGTACAGCCTGTTGACTGGGGACCCACATCCAACATAATTGCCAACCGAGTTCCCAAGTCAGAAGGCCACCAGCTTAGCTCTGCAGATGACCAGAGCCACTGGCTCTGATCTCTGCTCTGGCACCATTGCAGGCAGGAAGGTAGTTTGCCAAGGACTGAGCACTGGTTGCCGTAAACCTTACTCCTCTGTCTTTATCTGATCCCCAGTGGTTGAGCCCCACAGATTGTCCCAGTGATTCTCATGAAATAAAACCCAAGTGGGCTTCCTATGGGCTTCCCCATAACACTGGGGAAACTGGCTGTCCACCTTGGGTTCTCTTTTTCCCACTGGAGAAACTATAGGCCCAGGGAGCCCTCTCTGTGTGTCTCCGTGCCAGCCTGGAGTTAGTGGGGGAGATGCTGTAAGAATATAGTCCTTCTTCTTACATTTCGAATGTGGTCCTTCTTGGTCTCTGTGGTCCAGGGGGTCCTTCAGCCTCACTCTCAGTGTTTGGGATTTCCTTAATGATGTCTTATCAATGGATGAGTGCTAGTTGGTCTTCTTGTAAGTAGAATGAAAGATGGAAACAACGGACATCACCATCTTGATGACATCATTCTCTCATTTTTTAAAGATGTGTTTTACTAAATAAAATCTTTAAGGAGGCGCGTTTGGGTGGCTCAGTTGGTTGAGTGTCCAACTCTTGATTTCAGCTCAGGTTGTGATCTCATGGGTTGTGGGATCGAGCCCCATGTCAGGCTCTGAACTTGGCAGGAAGTCTGCTTGAGGATTCTCTCCCTCTGCACCCCACCACCCCTGCTTACTCTTTCTCTCTCTCTCTCTCAAAAATAAATAAATCTTTAAAAATCTTTAAGGAAAATGTATTTGAATACATTTTTGTTAAAATATGCTTGCATATGCATAAAAAAAGGGATTTGGAGGCATTAAAAAACAAATGGACAGTCATGCCTTTTTTTCATTATAGTTTAATAGTTAAGAGTATAGACTATGAATCTATACTACATGGGTTCAAGTCCTAGCTGTATGAATTGCTAGCTGTTATTTAACCTCACCACGCCTCAGTTACTTCATCTGTAAAATGGAAAAAAAATCCAATACTATATACCACATAGAGTTGTTGTGAGGATTAAATGAGTAGGTACATTGGAAGGACTTATAACAATGCTTAACACAAATTAAGTACTATATAAAATCACTATATTTTAACTCAAACAATTTCAAATTATTTTTTGAAAATAAGTAGAAAAATGATTTGCCTTTTAAACATCTGTTTTCCATCATTTAAAAAGAATTACAAGTAGCAGTAATGCAGAACAATGGATGAAATTGTAAGCTGGGAATGGATTATTTAGGGTTAATATAGAAATGATCTCACAGTCTTTGTGACAATGTGTTTTATTTTGTAACTAGATTTCTAATAAATGTATGATAAATATTCCTGAATGTGTATGAAGGTATGACTGCAACAATAGTCTTCCCAAAGGTTTTATTTTAATATGAATAAGATGGAAACAAAAATTCACTAGTTAAGTCAACTGGTTTACAAAAATGATTGCCTAGAGATACCATAATATACTGTATAACTACTGCAAATAATATTGTGCAATATTAATTGACATGGATATATTTTAATGTGGTATTTTAGTAAAAACCAGCTATTGGATTGTATTTATGAATACATACACATAGGTGTATGCATCTATATCTATGCATATATAAAAGTATGAAAGGTTATACAACCAAACTTTACATGTGGTTTTTATCCAGTGATAGGATTATGGTTGTATTCCATGTTATTTACTCTGTTTAATAACACATAATGTTTCTTTTCTAGGATTTGTTTCCCTAGCAAACAAATACAAAGAAAAAAATTATTACAAGTAAAATTGAAAAATATGTATTCTATTTTCTCCACTGAAAGCATAGCAAAGTTTAATATAAATTTTAATACCCAGTTCAGAGCCTTGTTCAAAGAACTGGGTACACGGGCGCCTGGGTGGCTCAGTTGGTTAAGCGACTGCCTTCGGCTCAGGTCATGATCCTGGAGTCCCTGGATGGAGTCCTGCATCGGGCTCCCTGCTCGGCGGGGAGTCTGCTTCTCCCTCTGACCCTCCCCCCCTCATGTGCTCTCTCTCATTCTCTCTCTCTCAAATAAATAAATAAAAAATCTTTAAAAAAAAACAAAAAAACAAAACAAAACAAAACAAAAAAAAACAAAGAACTGGGTACACATTTAGATTGGAAATAACAAAATAATAGAGCAAGTTGACAACTTTGCAAGTAGAAATTTGACCATACGGTCTGAAAAATGGTCTATAATTTTTTCTACTTTTTTTTTCTTCTAGACATGTTTGCTACAGAAACAACTATGGGCCATAAACTTAGGTAAAAGGTAGTCAACATAGTGGCTGAAATAAGAAAGAATTGGGAATGTAGAAAATATCTAACAATGTAGGAAGAAATGAATCCACCCATATACACAATAGATATCCAAAGACCATTTTAAATTATGTGAAAAAATTAATATAAAAATATTTAAAAAATTATTACTGAATAAAAGTTTTGTTTCAAGCAAAGGGAAAAATTAGAGAGAGAGACAAATCAAGAAACAGACTCTTAATTATAGAGAATAAACTTCATGGTTACTAAGGGGAGGGGGTAGAAAGATGGGTAAAAAAAAGAAATAATGGAGGGGAACCTGGGTGGCTCAGTCGGTTAAGTGTCTGCCTTAGGCACAGGTCATGATCCCAGGGTCCTGGGATTGAGCCCTGCATCAGGCTCCTTGCTCAGCGGGGAGCCTGCTTCTCCCTCTCCCTGTCCGCTGCTCCCCCTGCTTGTGCGCACTCTCTCTCTCTTTCTGTCAAATAAATAAATAAAATCTTTTTTAAAAAAGAAATAATGGAAATTATGATTTGATATATATAAAAATATATGAATTATATAATTACTTATGTATTATATAATGCAATATTATGTATGCTTATATGTATACATAAAATTAAATTTTTCTTTATATTACCAGTGCTACTTTTATTTTATTTTCCCTATCAATGCAATGTGATTTTTAAATGAATTTATATTCCTTGAATAAGAAGCAAAAAATCATTTTTAAAAAATTGAAAAAGGAAAACAAAAAATGAAGTATGTATTTTTAATAGCATCATATCCGCAGTTTATAAAACCCAGGGAGGAACTTGTGCAAGAAAATGGGCATTCCTCCACCGTATGAGTGGAAGTATAAATTGGTAGATCCTGATGGCACAGTTAAAACTTTTTAAAAGACTTCTACTTTTCAATTCCACTTCTATGTATTTATGTAAGTACAATAATCCTGCAGCAAAATCACTTACCACAGATTTGGGTTCAATGGTGAAAATTTAGAAACTGTGTTAAATTCCAAAGTAAGGAAACACTTTTTAAAAGATTCTGATTCACCTATACAGTGATAGTGAGTTATGGAAGAATATTGGAGAGCCAAAGATATTTTAGTTATATTCACAATATATTGAAAAAAATTGAAAGAATACATTGTGTATTTGTTTTAAATATTGTGGACAAATAGGCAAAAAATAATCTCTTAAAAGAGGTTGTTGTATATATTTAATGTCTTTTTTTCAAGCAATACATCTGTAAAATGAAATAATAAAACAAATGCACAAGCTTAACCAATTTCTCATAACTTAAAAAATACTAACTGAAGAAGATGAGCAGAGTAATATACAATTTCTTACACAGTTAATGGGCATAAACTTCATGAAGAAGCATTTGGTAACAAACTGGCAAGGTATATAAGGCAATTAAATCTCTGCACATGTCAGCAAATGTTCACCTACAAATGTGTTCCTTGTAGAATTAATCTTACTAGGGAAAAACTAGAACAGCTTAAACATATGAAAGGGCTGAATTTTAGAAATTGTAATTCAACCATAAGATGGAAGATAAAAACAAAATTAGGGGCGCCTGGGTGGCTCAGTCATTAAGCATCTGCCTTCGGCCCAGGTCATGATCCCAGGGTCCTGGGATCAAGCCCCACATCAGGCTCCCTGCTCCATGGGAAGCCTGTTTCTCCCTCTCCCACTCCCCCTGCTTGTGTTCCCTCTCTCGC
The DNA here is from genome assembly GCF_002201575.2 of Neomonachus schauinslandi. Lineage (NCBI taxonomy): Eukaryota > Metazoa > Chordata > Mammalia > Carnivora > Phocidae > Neomonachus > Neomonachus schauinslandi. The sequence goes on from NC_058419.1 coordinate 68,388,501, forward strand.
TGTGTCTCTCTCTGTCAAATAAATAAATAAAATCTTTAAAAAAAATTAAAGGAGAATTTTTAATAATTTGGAAAGATGATATGAAAGACCAATTATAGTGGACATATTCCATAATGAAACAATAAATATTACATTTTTGAAAGTATTATTTATGTACATGTTTCATGTGTTCCAAAGTTTTTTTTGTCAAAAGGTACAATTAGGAGTGATTTTTACTTTGTTCATAATCAATTTTTAAAAGTTTCTATTATGATACTGTGTTATTTGTATAAAAATAAATGTTTAAACTAAACAAAAGCAACAGTTCCCCTGATAAAATATTGGGAGATTATAGAAATAACTGCAATAGCAAGTCTAGATAACTGACAAGGTTTCCATCCTCTCACATTATTTGTGTACTTGGTGAGGGTAAACTGACACTACCTTTGGGATAGTCATTTAAAAAGGAAACCCCCTCTCCCTGCAAAAGAAGAAGAAAAAAATTTCAAACCTTCCATGTCCTTTGATTCTACAATTTGCTCTCACCAATGTTTGTTCATAAAATAATATTGAATGTAAGCAAGGTTTGTGCACTATGTATTATTAGCGGCTAGGGTTTGGATAAGAAAAACAAAACAGATGTTCAACAATGAGAAAGTTGTGAAAAATAGCCCCATACCTATATCTAAATATGGATAGAGATGAATACATGTATCTATTTATTCCTCTAAGAAACCCCTCCACTGGAACACTAAAGAGCCATGAAACTATTTTAGAAGAATATTTAATGGCATGAAAGGAAGTTCAAGAATATCTATCTATACATCTATATCTATCTATATTATATATTCATATGTGAAAAAGCAGATATTGAAACAATATATACATTAAAATTCACATATATATCACATGAAAAATACTGGGCAAGTGCACATGAAAATGATTTAGGAATGCATGGCTGGTGATTAGAATTGATTACTGGGGACATTAAATTTCTTCTGTTAACTTGTCTGCTTTTTAATTTTTCCCTGCAATGAAGCTGAATGATTTTTCTGACATGGGGAAAAAGGGCAGGAAGTGGGCACAGGGAAAAGAGGTGATAAAGAGCAT
>NC_058419.1:68409589-68457337 GCF_002201575.2 Neomonachus schauinslandi
CTCTCTCAGACCCCTTGGCTACCTGGAATCCTCTTGTGATCAACGGAATGAACAACAAAGGAAGTTCATTTACTTTATGATGTCAGCACCATCCTTAAATGTGATGGAGCTTGTTGGAGGTATGGTGCTCTTTCTCTCTTAACCAAGACACCCCAGACAGAGGATGGCACTCACAATTAACACAACTGACCAAACTCCAGGGAGGTATATTGGTTTTGGATGATACTCTGACCAATAACTGGCTCAAGTACACGTCTTTACAGACTCTCTTGGGTCATTGCCAATGCTCTAGCCATTTGGTCTGGTCACTGGCAACAACAATTTCTCATTCAAGGCTACCCACTTTGCAGTAAAGAATATTGGAAAATTCTTTGCCTTTCAGAGATAAAAAGCTGCATGTTAAGGTGATGGATATCTCTGCCCACACCAAGGATTAACCCACTGATGCCCAATTTAATGCCCAAACTGGTAGATTAGCACAAATTTTAGAGCCTAGGACCAAACATCCTCAGATCCCATTCTCTTAATTTTGACCCAAAGGGCCCATGAAACAGGTAATAGAGAATCATCTGCTTTTTAAAAGATTTATTTAAATTCCAGTTATTTAATTATACAGCATGATATTAGTTTCAGTTGTTCAGTATAGTAACTGAAACCTTCCATACATCACTTATTGCTCATCACAATAGGTGCACTCCTTAATTATCATCACCTATTTAATCCATCCCCCTACCCACCTCCCTTCTGGTAACCATCCATTTGTTCTTTATTGTTAAGAGTCTGTTTCTTGGTTTACTCCTCTCTCTTTTACCCATTTGGTGTTTGTTTCTCAAATTCCACATATGAGTGAAATCATATGGTATTTTTCTTTGACTGACTAACTTCCCTTATTTTAATACTCTTTAGCTCCATCCATGTCAATTCAAATGGCAAGATTTCATTCTTTTTTATGGCTGAGTAATACTCCATCATATATACCAAAATTTATTTATCCTTTCATCAGTTAGTGGTCACTTGCACAGTTCCCATAATTTGGCTAGTATAGATAATATTCTTATAAACATCAGGGTGCATGTATCCCTTTCAATTAGTTTTCTTGTATTCTTTGGGTAAATACCTGGTAGTGCAATTGTTGGATCTTAGCCTAGTTCTACTTTTATATATTTGAGTATCCTCCAAACTGTTTCCCAAAGTGGCTGTACCAGTTTGCATTTCCATCAACAGTGCAAGAGGGTTCCTTTTTCTCACGTCCTTGCTAACACCTGTTGTTTCTTGTGTTGATAATTTTAACCATTATGACAGGTGTGAGTTGATATCTCATTTTAGTGTTGATTTGTATTTCCCTGAGGATCAAAACAGTATTGGTACTGGCACAAAAATAGACAAACAGATCAGTGAAACAGAATAGAAAATCCTGAAATGAACCCACAACTCTATGGTCTGTTTGTCTTCGACAAAGTAGGAAAGAATATCCAATGGAGAAAAGACAGTCTCTTCAACAAATGGCATTGGGATAACTGGACAGGATCATGCAGAAGAATTAAACTGAACCACTTTCTTACACCATAAACAAAAATAAATTAAAAATGAATTAAAGATCTAATTGTGAGACCTGAAACCATAAAAATCCTAGAGGAGAACACAGGCAGTGCCTCTTTGGCATTGACTATGGCAACTTCATTCTAGATATGTTTCCTGAGCCAAGGGAAACAAAACCAAAATAAACTATTGGGACTTCATCAAAATAAAAAGCTTCTGCACAGAAAAGGAAATAATCAACAAAACTAAAAGGCAACCTCCTGAACAGGAGAAGATATTTGCAGATGACATATCTGTTAAAGGGTTAGTATCCAAAATATATAAAGAACTTATACAACTCAACACCAAAAAACAAATAATCCAATTAAAAATGGGCAGAAGTCATGAGTAGACATTTTTTCAAAGAAGACATCCCGATCACCAACACACACATGAAAATATGCTCATCACTCACCATGAGGGAAATGCAAATCAAACTACAATGAGTATCATCTCACACCTGTCAGCATGTCTAAAATCAACAACACAAGAAACAACAGGTGCTTGCTAGGTTTTGGAGAAAAGGGAACCCTCTTGCACTGTTGGTGGGAATGCAAACTGGTGCAGCCACCCTGGAAAACAGTATGGAGGTTCCTCAAAAAATTAAAAATAGAACTACCCTCTGATCCAGCAATTGCACTCCTAGGTATTTACCCAAAGAACACAAAAACACTAATTCATGATACATGAACCCCGATGTTTATCACAGCATTTTCTATGATAGCCAAATTATGGAAAGAGCTCAAATGTTCATCACTGATGAATAGATGAACAAGATGTGATATATATATATATATCTCCACATATATATATACACACACAAGATGTGATATATATATACACAAGATGTAATATATATATATGTCATCTGTAAATATATATATATATACACACACACACATATATATATATCCACACACAATGGAATGTTACTCAGACATTAAAAAAAGAATGAAAAATTGCCATTTGCAATGATGTGGATGGAACTAGAGAGTATTATGTTAAGTGAAATAAGTCCGTCAAAGACAAATATCATATGATATCACTCATACATGGAATTTAAGAAACAAAACAAATGAGCAAAGGGGAAAAGAGAGAGAGAGAGGCAAATAAAGACACAGACTCTTAACTATAGAGAACAAAATGATCTTTACCGAGGGAAGGTGTGTGGGGGCATGGGTTAAATAGGTGATGGGGATTAAGGAGTGCACTTGTTGTGATGAGCCCTGGGTAATGTATGGAATTGTTGAATCACTATGTTGTACACCTGTGAAACTAATGTAACACTGTATGTTAACTATGTTGAAGTTAAAAAACTAAAAAAAAAAAGAGAAAGTCATGTGAACAAGGGAGGCTTCCTTTGACCTATATGTGACAAAGGAAAACAGAGAGTACCCATGTTAAGGTAAGTGTAGAAAGATGATTGTTTTAGGTAGTTTGAGCTGCTATAATAAAATACAAAAGAGTAGGTGGTTTAGACTACAGACATCTATTTTTCACACTTCTGGAGACTGAGATATCTACGATCAAGGTTTTGACAGATTTGGTTCCTGATGAGAGGCTATTTCCTGGCCTGTAGTCAGCTGTTTTCTTGATATATTCTCATGTGGCCTTCCCTTGGTGCATGCATTTGGAGAAAGAGGGAGAGATCTCTCTTCCTCTATCTATAAGCACACTAATCCTATTATGAAGGCCGCACCCTCATGACTTCATCTAAACCTAATTACCTCCCAATGGTCCCACTTTCCAATGCTATCACATTGGGGATTAAGTATTCAAAATATGAATTTGGGGAGGACACATTCAACCCATAATATTCTACCCCCTGGTTTCCCCAAATTTTTGTCCTTTTCACATATAAAATCCTTTATTCCATTCCAATAGCCCCAAAGTTTTTACTCATCCCAACATCAACTCTCAAGTCTGAAGCCCAAAGTCTCACCAAAATATCAAATTAGATATGGATGAGACTCAAAGTATGATTCATATTGAAGTAAATCCCTCTCTAGCTGTAAACCTGTGAAACCAGGTGAGTTACATGCTTCTAAAGATTTTTATTTTTTATTTTATTTTGACAGAGAGACACCCAGCGAGAGAGGGAGCACAAGCAGGGGGAGTGGGAGAGGGAGAAGGAGGCTTCCCGCCAAGCAGGGAGCCCGATGCGGGGCTCAATCCCAGGACCCTGGGATCATGACCTGAGCCGAAGGCAGACGCTTAACGACTGAGCCACCCAGACGCCCCAAGTTATATGCTTCTAAAACACAATGATGTCACAGACATTGGATAGATATTTCCACTCCAAAAGGTAGAAATAGGAAAGAAGGAAGGGATGATGGGATTCAAGCAAGTCTAAAATTTAGCAAGGCAAATCCCACTAGATCTTAAGGTGTGAGAGTGATCTTTCATTTTGCCCTCTACGCCCACTGGAGTAGAAATGTCACCTCTGAGACTCAGTGGTGCAGCCTCAATCCTTCAGCTGGGCAAGGCACTGCCCACATGGCTCTCTTCAAAGGCTCTGCCCATGCCACAGTGCTCTGTAGTGAACCTGCCCTCTGAATCCAAGGTGGAGGCAGCTTTGTGCTCCGGGCCTGTAGTGGGAGTGGCAGCCCTGATGATCCCTGAATTGCCTTTATGATACTTCTTCATTTTTTTCAGTTCTTGGTGAAAGCCCACTTCCTGGCTTGTGGACAGCCATCATCTTGATGTGTATTCACATGGTTTTTCCTCAGTGCATGTGCATGGGAAGAAAAGGAAAGATTTCTTCTTTCTTCCTTTTATAAGGGCACTAATCCATGAGAGTTCCATCCCCTGACCTTATCTAAATGTAATTACTTTTCAAATACTCCACCTCCAAATACCATCATAATAGATATTATGGTTTTAATGAATAAATTTAGGGAGGACACATGCAGTACATAACATTGCCTCAATACCTAGAATGAGATAGAGAACTGAACAAAAAGGAAGAAAATCAGGGACAAGGATAAGATGCAGTGGACATGTCTGTGGTTATCAGTGATGGGAGCAGGGAGGAATAAGGTTGTCCAATGAGCTATCTAATTCTATCTATATGATCATTTTTTCTTTGTAATTCACAAGTTGGGTTGGAATCCCCTCCAACTCCAGTACAGTGGAAGACCCATATTTATGGGGATAAGGGCATTGCTGCCACAAGTAACACAGTAATAAATTCCTTCCTCTTTTATTCTAAGAGGGAGAGAATAAAAAGGTGCTTAACCTGCCAGCATGAATATTCATGCCATAGGCTATTTGTCCTCTTTGTCATAGTCACGAGTCTATCAGATTTTAAAATAACCTTACCTCTAATTTCTACTTGAAGATTTTAACTATAAATTAAGCAGTGACACAGCACTAAATTCCCTCCTTGCTTATCAACTAGCAATTCAGAAGAGCACTGTGGCTCAAAGCACCAACTTTAGAGTCAGACACATCTGAGTTTGGATCCCATTCCCTGTGTGCCCTTGTGACTTTACTTCAATCTGCCAACCAGAGTTTCCTCATCACTGAGATGGCCGGTAAAGTAAAATGTAGTAGCAGATTCAAAATCTACATTTGAAGCAGCAGAAAACAAAAAACTATCCTGTAGGAAAACAAAAAGCATTATTAGTGGCATCAAGGAAATTAAGCTATCTGTTGCAAAAAGTAGGTGGGTGAAAAGGATGACAAGAGCAATAATCATAAGGGAAAACAGGGTAAGGTCCCTAGATTAGTGGGTGTTCCTGAAGAGGATCCACCCTAGTCACAACTGAAGCAATACTCAAAATGTAAGTGAAGAACATCTGGCTAAGTAAGAAAAAGTTGTGAGCATGTAGATCAAGAGAACTAAACACATTCTAGGAAAAAAATAAACACCACTCTTGGACACATTAGACACATCCAGAAAAATCATCATGTGTGAACTTACAGTAAACCAAATGAAAATAACAGCCATAGATCATATGAATATCATTAAGAATATTTTAGGCAACAAATAACAAATAATTCACTTAAATTGCTTTAAACCATGAGGAAAGTATTATTTTGAATAATAGGAAGTCCAGAGATTGAGAAGGATTCAGATTTGGTTGCTACAGTAGCTCAATGAAATCATGAACAACCAGGTTCCTGAAATCTTTCTCCTCTGCTCTCCACCCAATTTGCAAAGTGACTCGTAGTAGTAGTAGTAAGAACAATATTTAATGTCCACCAGGGCATGAAGGCAAGTTTTCAATGTTTTTTTTTAAATTAAACTTGTTATTTTGAGATAAATGAAAATGTGATTGTGAGAAAGAATACAGAAAGATCTTGTATGCTCTTTGTCCAGTTTCTGTCAATGGTAACATCCTGTAAAACTATAGTACAATATCACAACCAGTATATTGGTATTGCTATAATCTACTGATCTCGTACAGATTTACCCAGTTTTACCTTGATTCCTGTGTGTGTGTGGATGCATGTGTGTGTGTGTGTGTGTGCGTGTGCGTGCGTGCGCGCGCATTTTGGGTCCTTTAGATTTTGTCACATTAGATTTCAGTTTTGTAAGTTTATGTGTCTACCACCACAGTCAAGATACAGAGTATTTCTATTACCACAAGCATTCCACATGTTGCCCTTTTAAAACCACAACGACTTACCTATCCTCCACCCTACCCATAACCGTTGGCAACCACTAATCTGTTTTCAATGTCTATAACTTTGCCATTTCAACTTCTGTAACTTCGAGAAAATTATATAAGTGAAATCATACAATACATGACCTTTCAAGACTGGCTTTTTATTTTTATTGATCACAAAACCCTAAGATAAATCCAAGTTGTTGTATATATAAACAGTTCATTCCTTTTTATTGCTGACTAGTATTCCATGGTATGAATATATCACAGTGTGTTTACTGTGATTTTTTAAATTGGCTTGTTTTATTATTTTTTATTGAAGTATAGTTGACACACAATATTACATTAGTTTCAGGTGTACAATATTGTGATTTGACAAGTTTATATATTATGCTATGCTCACCACAAGTGTAGCTACCATCTGTCATCATACACTGCTATTACAATATCATTGACTTATATTCCCTAAGCTGAACATTTCATTCCCGTGATTAATTTATTCCATAATTGGAAGCCTGTTCCTCCCAGTCCACTTCACACATCTTGCCCATCCTCCCAACCCCCTCCCCTCTGGCAATCATGTTTGTTCTCTGTATTTATGGGTCTGTTTCTGCTTTTTTATTATTTGTTTGTTTTGCTTGTTTATCAAATTCCACATATAAGTAAAATCATATGGTATTTGTCATTCTCTGTCTGACTTAATTCACTTAGCATAATACCCTCTAGGTCCATCCATGATGTCACAAATGGCAAGATCGCATCCTCTTTCATGGCTGAGTAATGTTCCATTGCATATATATACCACATCTTTTTTTTTTTTACATTTTTTTAATTTAAATTCAAGATAGTTAACATATAGTGTAGTATTGGTTTCAGGAGTAGAATTTAGTGATTCATGACTTGCATATAACTCCCAGTGCTCATCCCAACAGGTGTCCTCCTTAATGTCCATCACCCATTTAGACCAACCCCCACCTCCCCTCCAGCAACCCTCAGTTTATTCTCTATAGTTAAAAGTTTCTTATGGTTTGCCTCCTTTCCAGTTTTAACTTATTTTTCCTTGCCTTCCCCTATGTTCATCTGTTTTGTTTCCTAATTCCACATATGAGTGAAATCATATATTTTTCTTTCTGTGACTGACGTATTTCACTTAGCATAATACACTCCAGTTCCACTCAAGTTGTTGCAAAAGGCAAGATTTCATTCTTTTTGATGGTTGAGTAATATTCCATCGTGTGTGTGTGTGTGTGTGTGTGTGTGCATGCACATACGTGCATATATATATCAAATCTTCTTTATCCATTCATTCAATGTCCAGTTGATGGACATTGGGACTATTTATATGATTTGGCTATTCTTGATAGGGTTGCTATAAACATTGGGGTGCATTTGTCCCTTTAAAGTAGCATTTTTGTATCCTTTGGATAAATACCTAGTAGTGCAATTGCTGGGTCATAGAATAGTTCTATTTTTAACTTTCTGAGGGACCTCCATACTGTTTTCCACACTGGCTGCACCACTTTGCCTTCCCACCAACAGTGAAAAAGGGTTCCCTTTCTCTACATCTTCGCCAACATCTGTTGCTTCCTGAGTTGTTAATTTTAGCCATTCTGACCAGTGTGAGGTGGTATCTCATTGTAGTTTTGATTTGTATTTTCCTGATGCTGAGTGATATCGAGAATTTTTTCATGCATCTATTAGCCATTTGTATGTCTTCTTTGTAGAAATGTCTGTTCATGTCTTCTGCCCATTTCTTAACTGGATTATTTAATTTGGGGTGTTGATTTTGATGAGTTCTTTATAGATTCTGGATACTAGCCCTCTATAGGACATGTCACCTACAAATATCTTCTCCCATTCTGAAGGTTGTCTTTTAGTTTTGTTGATTGTTTCCTTTGCTGTGCAGAAGCTTTTTATCTTGATGAGGACCCCACAGTTAATTTTTGCTTTTGTTTCCCTTGCCTCTGGAGACATAACTACTAAGAAGTTACTATGGCCGAGGTCAAAGAGGTTGCTTCCTCTTTTTTTTCTCTAGGATTTTGATGGTTTCCTGTGTTATATTTAGGTCTTTCATCCATTTTTATTTTATTTTTGTGTATGGTGTAAGAAAGTGGTCCAGTTTCATTCTTCTACATGTCGTTGTCCAGTTTTCCCAACACCATTTGTTGAAGAGAATGTCTTTTTCCATTAGATATTCTTTCCTGCTTTGTCGAAGATTATTTGACCATATAGTTGTGGGTCCATTTCTGGGTTCTCTATTGTGTTCCATTGATCTTATGTGTCTGTTTTTGTGTGAGTACCATACTGTCTTGATGATTACAGCTTTGTAATACAGCTTGAAGTCTGGATTGTGATGCCTCTTTCTTTGCTTTTCTTTTTCAACATTAGTTTGGCTATTTGGGGTCTTTTCTGGTTCCATACAAATCTTAGGATTGTTTGTTCTACTTTTGTGAAAAATGCTAGTGGCATTTTGATCTGGATTGCATTGAATGTGTAGATTGCTTTGGGTAGTATAGATATTTTAAGAATATTTGTTCTAATCCATGAGCATGGACTGTTTTACCATTTCTTTGTGTCTTCTTTAATTTCTTTCATAAGTGTTCTATAGTTCTCAGAATACAGATCTTTTACCTCTTTGGTTAGGTTTATTCTTAGGTATCTTATCATTTTTGGTGCAATTATAAATAGGATTGATTCCTTGATTTCTCTTTCTGTTGCTTCATTAGCGGTGTATAGAAATGCAACAGATTTCTGTATGTTGATTTTATATCCTGCAACTTTGCTGAATTCATGTATCAGTTCTAGCAATTTTTGGTGGAGTCTTTCAGGTTTTCTTCATAGAGTATCATGTCATCTGCAAAGAGTGAAAGTTTGACTTCTTCCTTGATGATTTGGATGTCTTTTATTTCCTTTTGTTGTTGGATTGCTGAAGCTAGGACTTCCAGTACTATGCTGAACAATAGTGGAGAGAGTAGACATCCCTGCCATGTTCCTAACCTTAGGTCTCAGTTTTTGCCCATTGAGGATGATATCAGCTGTGGGTCTTTCTTATATGGCCTTTATGATGTTGAGGTATATTCCTTTTATCCCTACTTTCCTAAGGGTTTTCGTAAAGAGAGGAGGCTATATTTTGTCAAATGCTTTTTCTGCATCTATTGAGAGGATCATATGGTTCTTATATTTCTTTTATTAATGTGGTGTATCACATTGATTTGCAGATATTGATCCACCCCTGCCCAGGAATAAATCCTACTTGATCATGGTGAATAATCCTTTTAATGTACTCTTGGATTTGATTAGCTAGTATCCTTTTGAGAATTTTTGCATCCATGTTCATCAGGGATATTGGTCTGTAATTCTCCTTTTTAGTGGGGTCTTTATCTGGTTTTGGAATCAAGGCAATGCTGGCCTCATAGAATGACTTTGGAAGTTTTCCTTCTGTTTCTATTTTTTGGAACAGCTTCAGAAGAATAGGATTTAATTCTTCATTAAATGTTTGGTAGAATTCCCCTGGGAAGCCATCTGGCCCTGAACTCTTGTTTATGGGAGATTTTTGGTTATTGATTCAAATTCTTTGCTTGTTATGGGTCTGTTCAAATTTTCTATTTCTTTGTGTTTCAGTTTTGGTAGTTTATATGTTTCTGGTAATTTATCCATTTCTTCTAGATTGCCCAATTTTTGGCATATAGCTGCTCATAATATTCTCTTATAATTGTTTGTATTTATGCAGTGTTGGTTGTGATCTCTCCTCTTTCATTCATGATTTTATTTATTTGGGTCTTTTCTCTTTTCTTTTTGATAAGTCTGGCTAGGGGTTTATCAATTTTATTAATTCTTTGAAAGAACCAGTTCCTAGTTTTGTTGATCTGTTCTACTGTGTTTTTTATTTCTATATCATTTATTTCTGCTCTAATCTTAATTATTTCCCTCTTCTGCTGTTTTTAGGCTTTATTTACTGTTCTTTTTCCAACTCCTTTAGGTATAAGGTTAGCTTGTGTATTTGAGACTTTTCTTGCTTCTTGAGGAAGGCCTCTATTGTTATATACTTCCTTCTTAGGACGGCCTTTGCTGCATCCCAAAAGTTTTGAACTGTTGCATTTTCATTTTTATTTACTTCCATGTATTTTTAAATTTCTTCTTTAATTTCCTGGTTAACCCATTCATTCTTTAGTAGGATGTTCTTTAACCTCCATGTATTTGAGGTCTTTCCAAATTTTTTCTTGTGGTTGACTTCAAGTTTCATAGCATTGTGGTCTGAAAATTTGCAGGGTATGATCTCAATCTTTTTGTACTTGTTGAGACCTGATTTATGACCTTGTATGTGACCTACTCTGGAGAATGTTCCATGTGCACTTGAAAAGAATGTGTATTCTGCTGTTTTGGGTTGAAATGCTGTGAATATATCTGTGAAGTCCATCTGGTCCAGTGTGTTATTCAAAGCCCTTGTTTCCTTGTTGATCTTCTCCTTAGATGATCTGTCCATTGCTGTGAGTGGAGTGTTAAAGTCTCATCTTATTTTATTATCAATGAGTTTCTTTAAGATTTTCATTAATTGATTTATATATTTGGGTGCTCCCAAGTTAGGGGCATAAATATTTACAATCGTTAGATTGTTCTTGTTAAAGATTCTTCTTGTTGGAGAAACCCCTTTATTATGATATAGTGGCTTTCTTCATCTCTTATTACAGTCTTTAGTTTAAAATCTAATTTTTCTGATATAAGGATGGCTACTCCAGCTTTCTTTTGATGTTCATTAGCCTGCTAGATGGTTCTCCACCCTCTCTCACTTTCAGTCTGGAGGTGTCTTTGGGTCTAAAATCAGTCTCTTATAAGCAACATATCAATGGGTCTTTTTTTTTTTTTTTTTTTTACTCATTCTGATACCTTATTTCTTGATTGGAGCATTTAGTCCTTTTAAATTCAGAGTAATTATTGATAGATATTAATTTGGTGCCATTATATTACCTGTAAAGTTGCTGTTTCTATAGATTCTCTGTTCCTTTGTAGTCTTTGTTGCCTTTGGTCTCTATTTCCCACTCAAAGGATCCCCTTTAATATTTCTTGCAGAACTGGTTTAGTGTTCACGAACTCCTTTAGGTTTTGCTTGTCTTGGAAACTATCTTTCTATTTTGAATGACAGCCTTGTTGGATGTAGTATTCTTGGCTGCATATTTTTTCTCATTTAGCACACTGACTATAACATGCCACTTTCTTCTGGCCTGCCAAGTTTCTGTGGACAGATCTCCTGCTAACTTTATGTGTCTACCCCTGTAGGTTAAGGACATTTGGTCCCTGGCTGCTTTCAGAATTCTCTCTTTATCTTTGTATTTTGCAATTTTCGTTATGATATGTCCTGGTGTTGACCTGTTTTTGTTGATCTGAGGGGAGTTCTCTGTGCCTCTTGGACTGGAATACCTGTTTCCTTCCCCAGATTAATGAAATTTTCAGCTACTGTTTGTTCAAATAAACCTTCTGTCCCTTTTACCCACTCTTCTTCTGGGATTCCTATGATACAGATATTATCGCACCTTGTGGAATTACTGAGTTCCATAAGCCTATATTTCTGATCTCATTGTTTTCTTTCCTTCTTCTTCATTATTTTCCATAATATTATCTTCTATATAACCTATTCATTCTTCTGCTTCTTCTATCCTCATTGTGATTACATCCAGATGGTTTTGCATCTCAGTTATAACATTTTTTTATTTCAGCCTGACTAGATTTTAGGTCGTTTATCTCTGCAGCCAGGGTTTCTCTGGTGTCATCTATGTTTCTTTCAAGCCCAGCTAGTATACTTATGACTTGCTCTAAATTCATGTTCAGATATATTGCTTCTATCTGTTTTGAGCAAATCCCTGGGTATGATTTCTTCTTGTTCTTTCTTTTGGGAAGAATTCCTCTGTCTTGTGATTAGGTCTAGGTTTCTGTCTTTTGCATGTTATGAAAGCTTGTTATGTTTCGTGCTCATGAGAGTAATACTATATTAAGAAAGGGTCATACATGTCCAGGACGTGGCCCTTCAGGAAGCTTTTCTGGTTTATGCTGTGTGCAGTCTGCTGTTGTGTTTTGGCTGCTCTTTCCCCCACAGGTCAGTCCTCTGCAGAGTTCCTCCTTGCTTACAATGGGGAGTGTTTGGACCCTTAACTAGGTGTGGTTTGATTTGTTTGTTAAGGTAAGCCTTATTAACCTGATCCAAGAAAAAAGAAAGGAACAAAAAAGCAAACAAACAGACAAACAAAATACTATAAGCCTGATTCCAAAGAAAAAGAAAGAAGGAAAAAAGAAAAAAGAGAGAGAAGCCTGATCCAAAAATGAGGAAAGGAAACAAACAAATCAAAAAACAAACAAACAAACAAAAACAAAACTATAAGCCTGATTCCAAAAACTAAAGAAAAAAATTTTAATGAAATAAAATTTAAAAAATAAAAAAAAGTGTGTGTACACACACACAGACATATATATATGTATGTATATGAAAGCCTGGTCCTATTTCCACCAGAACTGAAGCTGATGCTTTGGAGCACTCTGTGATCAGTAGACTTGGTACATGCTGGGGGCTTGTGTTGGTTTTCTGAGGGGGAGACCCACTTTGCTGCCTCACAGTCAGACCTGCCCTAGTAAAGATGTCCCTGCAGGGTACAGTGGGGGCAGGGTTTGGTGTAAGTGACTCCAGGCTCCACTGGAGGCGCTGTGTTTTTTCTCTGAAGTCTGGTGGGCGTTGGGGGTTGGGGTGGGGGTAGTGGTGGAAGATGAGGTCTTATCCCCAGGGTGGGGAACTCCTGCTCCCACTGTTCAGGAAGCCCTTACAGAAAAGCAAACAATCTCCCCTCCTGTGTCCCAGGTTTTTGGCAGATCCCTGCCCTCAACCTGTCTGTGCCTGAGCCATTGGCACACCTGGTGCCACAGTTCTCCTGTGTTCTCCAAATATTAAAGGATCCAGCAAGGCAAGGACCCACCCCCAACTCCAGAGGAGAGCCGTGCACTGCTGCACCCAGCACGGCTCTGTCTCAGAAAAGCAGTCAAATTCTTGTGCGGCTGCCAGGAGTCAATAGCGAAGCACAGCAAAAAGCTGCAACCAGGTTATCTGCCCTCTGCATGCACCTCTGTCCTCTGCTGTTGAACGGCCACTCAGTGGTGTCTGGTGGGCCTTTTGTCCTTGGAGAAGGAAATGTACTCCAGGAAGGGGAATGTTCTCTCCCAGTGCAACCCAGAGGATCCCCACACCACGGGTTTTGCAGGAAACCTACCCACTGCTCTCTCTCCCGCTCCCTTTCTCCCTGACTTCTCTTTGAAAAAAGGGCTCCCTCCCCTCCACAGCAACGCAGCTATTCTCCCCCCCAATTCACATCTCTAAACCATGCATCTGCCACGTTCTCTCCCTCCAATTGTGCAGATTGTTTTTTTAATCCTCAGATCAATTGCCTAATTGTTCAAAATGATTTGATGTTGATCTAGCTGTGTTCAAGGGACAAGGCAAGCCCAGGGTCCCCCTACTACTAAGCCATCTTAACTCTTCCTATACTACATCTTCTTTATCCATTCATCTGTTGATGTACACTTGGGCTGCTTCCATATCTTGGCTATTGTAAATAAGGCTGCAATAAGCATAAGAGGGCATATATCTTTTTGAATTAGTGTTTTCACTTTCTTTGGTAAATATGAGTAGTGAATTACTGGATCATATAGCATTTCTATTTTTAATTTTTTGAGGAATCTCCATGTTGTTTTCTACAGTGGTTGTACCAATTTACACTTTCACTAACAGTGCATGAGTATTCCTTTTTCTCCACATCCTCACCAATACTTGTTATTTCTTATGTTTTCAATTCTAGCCATTTTTACAGGTGTAAGGTGACATTTCACTATAGTTTTGATTGGCATTTACCTGATTATAAGGGATGTTGAACATCCTTGCATGTGGCAGTTTGCCATTTTTATGTCTTCCTTGGAAAAATGTCTATTCAGGTCCTATGCCCATTTTAATCAAAATATTTGGGGATTTTTAAGCTCATTGTCTATTTTGGATATTAACCCTTTATCAGACATATCATTTGCAAATATATTCTCTCATTCAGTATGTTGCCTTTTTGTTTTGTTTATGGTTCCCTTCATTGTGCAAAATCCTTTTAGTTTGATGTGGTCCCATTTGTTTATTTTTGCTTTTGCTTCCCTTGCCTGAGGGGATGTATCTATTTCTATGCCTGCTGTCAAGAGATTACTACCTATGTTTTCTTCTAAGAGTTTTATGATTTCAGATCTCATATTGAGGTCTTCAATCCAATTTGAGTTTATTTTTGTGTATGGTGTTAGAAAGGGGTCCAGTTTCATTCTTTTGCATGTAGCTGCCCAGTTTTCCTAGCACCACTTATTGAAGAGAATGTCTTTTCCCCATTGCATTTGCCTCCTTTGCCATAAATTAATTGACCATATAAGTGTGGGTTTATTTCTAGGCTATCTATTTTATTCTATTAATCTATATGTCTACTTTTGTCACCGTATCATACATTTTTTGATTACTACAGCTTTGTAGTATATCTTGAAATCTCTGTTGTGATACCTTCAGCTTTGTTCTTTCTTAAGATTACTTTAGCTCTTTAGGTTCTCTAATTTCTGGTTCCATACAGATTTTAGAATTATTTGTTCTTATTGTATGAAAAATGTTATTTGTATTTTGATAAGGATTGTATTGAATCTGTTAGATTGCTGTAGGTGATATGGGCCTTTTAATCTTATTAATTCTTCCAATTTATGAGCATGGAATATCTTTCCATTTGTTTATGTCATCTTCAATTTCTTTCATCAATGTTTTATAATTTTCAGAATAGAGATCTTTCACTTCCTTGGTTAAGTTTATTCTTAGGTATTTTATTGTTTTTGATGCAATTGTGAATGGAATTGTTTTCTTAATTTCTCTCTGTGCTGCCTCATTATTAGTGTATAGAAATGCTGGTTTCTGGTTATTAATTTTGTGTCCTGTGACTTTACTGAATTTATTTTTCAGTTCTAATTGTTTTTTGGTGGTCTTTCAGTTTTCCTGTATATAGTATCATGTTATCTGCAGGTAGTGACAATTTTACTTCTTCCTTACCAATTTGAATGTTTTTAAATTTCTTTTTCTTCTCTGATTGCTGTGGCTAGGACTTCCAGTACTATGTTGAATAAAAGTGGCAAGAGTGGACATCCTTGTCTTGCTTCTGATCTTAGAGGAAAAGCTTTTAGTTTTCCCTATTGAGTATGACGTTACCTGTGGGTTTTTCACATATGACCTTTATTATGTTGAGGTAAGTTCCTTCTAAATCCACTTTGTTGAGAGTTTTTATCATGAACAGATGTTGGATTTTGTCAAATGCTTTTTCTACATCACTGAAATGATTATATAATTTTTGTCTTTAATTTTTTTGATGTGGTGTATCACAGTGATTGAGTGCTGGATATTGAAACATCCTTGAATCCCCAGAATAAACAGCACTTGATAGTGGTGGATAATCCTTTTAATGTATTGCTAAATGTGGCTTGCTAATATTTGCATGAAGATTTTTGCATCTATGTTTATCAGGGATAATTCCCTGTTGTCTTTTTTTATAGTGTCATTGTCTGGTTGTTGTAGCAGGGGAATGCTGGCCTAACAGAATGTATTTGGAAGTTCTTTCTCTTCTATTTTTTTTTTCTCTTTGGAATAATTTGAGGAGAATGGGTATTAACTCTTCTTTAAATGTTTGGCAGAATTCACCAGTAAATCCATCTGATCTAGGAGTTTGTTTGTTGGGAATTGTTTGATTATCTATTCAGTTTTGTTACTAGTAATTGGTTTGTTCAGATTTTCTATTTCTTCCTGACTCAGTCTTGGAACACTGTGTTTCCAGAAAGTTACCTGTTTCTTCTAGATTGCTCAATTTGTTGGCATATAACTTTTCATAGCTTTCTCTTTTAATCCTTTGTATTCCTGTGGTGTTATTAGTTCTCTTTTATTTTCTTTAAACATTTATTTATTTATTTATTTATTTGAGAGAGAGCGAGAAAGAGAATGAGCATGGAGAGGGGCATAGGGAGAGAATCTTCAAGGAGCCTCCCCACTGAGCAAGGAGCCCAAAGCAGGGCTCAATCTCATGACCCAGAGATCATGACCTAAGCTGAAGCCAAGAGTTGGATGCTCAACTGATTGAGCCACCCAGATGCCCCGGTTCTCTTTTATTTTTTATTTTATTTTATTTTATTTTAATTATTTTATTTTACTTTATTTTATTTTTTGAGGCTGGCTAAAGGTTTATCAATTTTCTTTTGAAAGAACCAGCTCCTGGCTTCATTGATCTTTTCTATTATTTTATTTTTTAGTCTCCATTTCATTTATTTCTGTTCTGATCTTTATTATTTCTTTTCTTCTACTCACCTTGGACATTGTTTCTGCTTCTTTTTCCAGTTTCTTTGGGTATAAAGTTAGATTTAGATTTTTTTGTGTGTCTCAAGATAGGCCTGTATCACTATATATTCCCTCTTAGAACTGCTTTTACTGTTGTCCCAAATATCTGGACCATTATGTTTTCATTTTTATTTGTCTCCATGTATTTTTTCCTCTTTTAAAAAATTTTTAAATTTATTTTTTATTTTTTTACATCTCCATTTTTATTTTTTTAAATTGTTATTTAAATTCCAGATAGTTAACATACAGTATAATATTAGTTTCAGCTGTACAATATAATGATTCAGCACTTCCATTTAACACCTAGTGCTCATCACAGCAAGTGCACTCCTTAATTCCCATCACCTATTTTACACATCCCCCCACTCACAGATCTAGAACAAACAATCCTAAAACTTGTATGGAACCCTAAAAGATCCCAAATAGCCAAAGCAACCCAGAAAAAAAAAGCAAAGCTGGAAGCACAATTCCAGACATTAAGTTATATTACAAAGCTGTACTAATAAAAACAGCATGGTACTGGCACAGAAGTAGACAACAGATCAATGAAACAGAATGGAAAACCCAGAAATGAACCCATAACTATATGGTCAGTTAATCTTATTTCTTATTTGATTTCTTTGTTGACCCTCTGGTTGTTTAGTAGCAGGCTGTTTAGCCTCCATATGTTTGTGATTTCTCCAGTTTTGTGTCTGTGTGATTGAATTCTAGTTTTGTGGCATTGGAACATGTTTGGAAATGATGCATGATATTATCTCAATAGTTTTAAATTTATTGATGCTTGTTTTGTGGCCTAACATGCGATCTATCCTGGATAATGTTCTGTATGACTTTAAAAAGAATGAGCTGTTTTTTGAGTGGAATGCTCTATATATTTCTGCTAAGTCCCTGTGGTTAATGTGTCATTCAAAGACACTGTTTCCTTATTGATTTTCTACCTGGATGATTTATCCATTGATGTAAGTGGATAGTAAAGTCCCCCACTAATTATTGTACATCAGTTTCTCCCTTTAGTCTGTTAATATTTACAATCATTATATCCTTTTGTAAGATGGACCTCTTTATCATAATTTTTTGTCTCTTGATACAGTCTTTGTTTTAAAGTCTATGTGATTTCATTCATATGTGGAATTTAAGAAACAAAACACATGAACATAAGGGAAAAAAGAAAGGCAAACCATAAAACAGACTCTTAACTATAGAGAACAAACTGAGGGTTGCTGGAGGTAGGTGGGGTGAAGGGTTATATGGGTGATGGGTATTAAGGAGGGCACTGGTTGTGATGTGCACTGGGTGTTGTATGTAAGTGATGAATCACTAAATTCTACACCTGAAACTAATATTAAACTGTATGTTAACTAACCAGAATTTAAATAAAAACTTGAAACTAAAAAAAAAAAAAAAACTATTTTGTCTAATATAAGTATGGCTTTTTTTCCCACTTCATTTGCATGGAATAGTTTTTTCTATCCCTTCACTTTCAGTCTGCATGTATCTGTAAGTCTGAAGTGAGCCTCTTGTATGCAACATATAGATGGGTATTCCTTTTTATCCATTCTACCACTCTGTTTTTTGATTAGAGCTTTTAGACCATTTACATTTAAAGTAATTGTTGATAAGTATGTACTTATTGCCATTTTGTTCATTGTTTTCTGGGTGTTTTTGTAATTCTCTTCTGTTCCTTTCTACTTCTCATGCTATCTTTCCTTGTGATTGATGACTTTCTTTAATATTATGTTTGGCTTTCTTTCTCTTTATTTTTTGTGTATCTGTTATAAGTTTTGGGTTTGTGGTTACCATGAGGTTCATATATAGCACCTTAAGTATATAGCTGTCTATATTAAGTTGATGGTCACTTAAGTTCAAACACATTCTTTAAAAACGTTTTCATCCCACTCCATGTTTTATGTATATGTTGTCATATTTTGCATCTTTTTATTCATAATTTTCTTCTAATTATGGGCTTTTCTTTTCCACTTAAAAAAAGTCTTTTTAACATTTCTTACAAGGCCAGTTTAGTGGTAATGAACTCCTTTAATTTTGTTCTCCTGGGAAAACCTTTATACCTTTTTTTAAATTCTGAAATGATAAACTTGCCAGGTAGTGTTCTTAGTTGTAGCTTTTCTTTTTTTTCTCTTTCAGCTCTGAATATATCATGTTATTCCCTTGTGGCCTGAAAAATGAGCTGATAGCTTTATTCAGTTTTTCTTGCACATAACTTTTTAAAACTCTCTTGCTGCTTTTAAAATTCTCTTCTTGTCTTTAACTTTGATGCTTTAATTATTAAGTGTTGTGGTGTGGACCTCCTTGAATTCATTTTGTTTGGAACTCTCTGTGCCTCCTAAACTTGTATGCCTGTTTCCTTCTCCAGATTAGGGAAGTTTTCAGCTATTATTTTTTCAAATAGGTTTTCTGCCCCTCCCTGTCTCTCTTTTTTTTTCTGGGATCCCTAAATGTAAATGTGTGTTTGCTTGATGTTGTCCAAAAGATTTCTTAACCTATCCTCCTTTTTAAATTTTTTTCCTTGGGGCATCTGGTTGGCTCAGTCAGAAGGCTATGCATCTCTTGATCTTGGAGTCATGAGTTCAAGCCCCACGTTAGTTGTAGAGATTACTTAAATGAATAAATAAATAAAAACTTTAAATAAATAAATAAAATTCCTTTTTCCTTATTGTTGTTCAACTTGGGTGTTTTTATTGTCCTGTTTTCCAGATCACCAATTTGTCCTTCTGCATCCAATAATATACTGTTGATTCCTTGTAGTGTATTTTTCATTCACTTATTGTATTCTTCAACTCTAATTGATTCTTTTTTATGTTTTCTATATTTTTATTGAAGTTCCTACTGAATCTTACTCTTCTTCCCAGTCCAGTGATCATCTTTATGATCATTACTTTCAACTCTTCATTTAATTCTTTTTCTGAGGTGTTGCCTTGTGCTTGAGTTTGGAGCATATTCCTTTGTCTCTCCATTTTACTTGACTTTCTGTGTTTGTTTATATGAATTACATGGAACAGCTACCTCTAAATTTTAAGGAATGGTCTTGAGTCATGGAGGAATGGTCATGCCCTGTGTAGACTGTGTGCCTGGTGACTTGGCTGGCTGGCTAGAGCAGTATCTGGTGTGGGCTGGAGGTCCCAGGGCAGTGTGATGGGGCTGCCATAGTGGAATGACCAGAGATGAAGTGGGCATGGGCTGGGGCAGTCCTGGGGCTCTCTGTAGAGAGGGTGTCCTGGAAGGACAGCTGAAGCTGAAATGGTGCAAGCTGGGTGTTCCTGGAGCTCTCCATGCAGAAGGCTTTCTGGCAGGACAGCTATAGCCAAAGTAAGTATAGGCTGGGGTGATCCCAGAGTTTTCTGTGCAGAGGGTGCTCTGGGAAGACAGCTGAAGCTGAAACAGGTGCAGTCCAGGGTATTCAAGGGCTCTTGGCACACAGGGCACTCTAGGAGGACAGCTGAAGCTGAAGTGGGTGCAAGCTGTGGTGTCCAGGGGTGCTCAGTGCTAGGGGCACACTGCTTGGGTGACTGGATCCAAGGCCAGCATGGGCCAGGATATCCCAGGGTGCTTCATGCAGGGTCACCCTGGTGGGGTGGCTGGAGCCAAAGCAGATATGAGCCAGGAGGTTCCAGAGTATTCTGTGTTGGGGGTGCCCGAGTAAACTGTCTTGAGCCAAAGTAGTGTGGGCCTGGAGTGTTCTGGGATGCTTTGTGCCTTGGCAAGATGGCTGAAGCTGTAGTGAGCACTGACCAAGGATGTCCCAGTGTGAGCCACCCTGGAGCCACCTTGATGGGATGGTTGGAGTTGGTGTGAGCTAGGGGCCCAGGGCTCACTGAGGTGGCAGGCCAGTATGGAGCTAGAACCCTGCAGCGGAGGGCAAATATGAACTGTGTCACTTGTCAGCCCTTCTATCCTAGAGGGAGTTCTATAAGCTTCCCTGCTTTTTGGCGGAGTTCTAGAGCTGGATCTTTTATATAGTAGTTTAAAAAAACAAAACAAAACCACAGCTTTTCTTCTGTGTCCCAGGGTAGACAAATCTACTCATAGTCCCTCAGTACTATCCCTCCCCACTATCCCCACAGTTTGCAGCATTGGGGATGAGGGGTTCCCTTCTTTATCATGTCTCTTTCTTGCCATTCTTTGTGTGGTCTATTTTTTGTTGCACAGAAGCTGGTCAGTGAACCTTCAGTTATTTTTCAGGAAGAATTTCTCTGTAAATAAATACAGATTTGGTGTGTCCATGAAGAAGGTGAGTTCAGGGTTTTCCTACATTGTCATCTTGAACCAGACTCTTATTTACTGTGGTATTTCCCTATTGTAGGACATCTTGGTTGTACCCAATTTTGGGGTAATATAAATGAAGTTACTATAAATTGTGTTCAGATTTTTGTGTAAACATGAATTTGCATTTATCTGGGATAAATACCCAGAAGTGCATTTGCTGGGTTATATTATAGCTGCATGTTCAGTGCTTTTTTTTTTTTTTTTAACAAACTGCCAACTGTTTTTGAGAATTTCTGTGCCATTTCCATGGGCAGGGTATGACTGACTTAGCTTCTATGCTTCCCTGCTAGCATTTGTTGTTGTCATTATTTTTTCATTTTGGCTTTTCAGAAAGATGTGTAGTGACATCTTGTCATTTTAATTCGCATTTCCTTAATGTTTAATGAAGTTGAACATCTTGTCATGTATTTAGTTTCCATCCACATATCCTTTTCAGCAAAATGTTCATGTATTTTGCCCATTTTCTAATTGGAGCTTTGGGGTTTTTTTAACTGTTAATTCTGAGGCTTTTAAAATATATATATTTATATATATATAAAATAGTGTATATATATATATATATATATATATATACATATATATATATACTAGATACTAGACCTTTGTCAGGTAAGTTCTTAGCAAGTCTTTTCATCCTCATCACAGAGTCTTTTACAAGTTAAAGTTTTCCATTTTGATTAATATTTGAATGTTAATCCAACCACTTTCTGGGTTATACCTCATTTGTTTGTGATGTATTATCCTTTTTTTAAATAAAATGTTGGGTTCAATTTGACAATATTTTGTTAAAGATATTTTCATTTATCCTAATGAGTGATATTGGTATGTAGTTTTCTCTTAATGTCTTTGTTAAGCTTGTTACCAGAGTAAAGCTGGCCTCATAAAATGAATTAGGATGTGTTCTTTGCTTTATTTTCTCATAAAGTTTGGGTATCTTTAGTATTAATTTTCACCATATATTGATTGAATTCACCAATGAAACTCTGTGAAAGATATTGTGGGATGCCTAAGAATTCTTTAACAGAGAGTGTTCATGGTTTTCATCACATTTTTCAGAGGATTTCTTCTGTGTTCTCTAAATTGTTAAGATCTACTCATTTATGGATTTATACATATAAATAGCTGATTCTGGCATATGGTTTTGGCTTGTTTATCTTGTGGAGTTGGGAGAAATAGGCTTTGATAAAAGAATTTTTATAAGTTGTGTGTTCCCCTAGACTTCTAATTAAGTGTGGTTAAATGCCTTTGATAATTTTATCTAGCAAGTAATAATACATTTTCACTCTGGAATATTTTGAAAATTCCTAAAACAAATTCTCTGGAGGCCTCCACCAGGTTTGTGGAAGTTAAGGTAAAAACTTTTGACCTTATGCTTCAAAACTTTTCCTCTTTCCTTGAAAGTGTATGTTCTGTTACCTTTCAAGGGAAGCTGAGGAAAAAAAAAAAAAAACATCCTTGGGGTGCCTGGGTGGTTCAGTCGGTTAAGCGGCTGCCTTCGGCCCAGGTCGTGATGCCAGGGTCCTGGGATCAAGTCCCACGTTGGGCTCCCTGCTGAGCGGGGAGCCTGCTTCTCCCTCTCCCTCTACCTGCTGCTCCCCCTGCTTGTACTCTCTCTAATAAAAAATAAAAAATCTTTAAAAAAAAAAAAGAAAGAAAAACATCCTAATATGAGAAAGAACAACCTGATGTTGGGGGTGATGTGCTGTTGGTGGGGTTCTCTCTGACTGCAGAGTGGTGAGGGTCATGAGTTTGTTACAATAATAAGGTTTAAGGCCTTTCTCTACAATCCTGAAACACTTTCTCTCCTAATGCTTCTCCTGAATCATTGCTCATCTCCCTTATATATGAGGTGTTGGCATATAGAGAGAGCTGAAGGTTGAGTAGACAGATGTTATTTCTTCTTAACTCTTCATGGAATAGTCCCACTCAGGGTAAGAACTGACATCCGTGGGGAAAAAAAAACCCAAAAAACCAAAACACTGTCCATTGGTCACAATTCTATTCCATGAATGACTTGGGAAAAGCAGTACTGCCCCTAGATGGTAGAGGTATAGCTTCATAGGGCTAAGTAAAGTAGTAGCTCCTTATAGTGAATTCCCCACTCCCACCAACCCTGACAACCCCCATCCCACCTGAGGGTGCTGCCTGTTTTAGACAGATGCTACAAATATGATGAAAGAAAAGTAAGCAAACATGCCAGCTTTTATTTAAAAACAACCAAGAGGATAACAGTAAAAATGAGGGGAATGTGGCAGCAGAGGAATATCTACATTCATGGGTCTGTGTTTGTAGCATGCATGATCTCAAATCGTGGAATTTCTGTGTGTATTATATCCTTTCCTATGAAAGAAAGCAGAGGGTCAGCGGTCCTGGGAGAACCTTGACGTTAGAAAACCTAGGAATTCTCCTGATTTGTCAGAAAGGGGAGACAGTTTAGAAGGGAAAAAAATCAAGAGAATTAGAGTTTGGGACATTGCTGTCACCCAAAGCACCTTGTAAAAGAATGCAGAGTTTTCCTGAATGGGGTCTTCCAAGATTCACAGGGAGCAGCAGGTTGGCTTGGCAGGCCACTGTCTTCAGATTGGCTCCGCATAATATCAGTCAACACAACAAAGATCACAGGTTCCTCATCTGGATCATTGACAGCCTGTAGAAAGATAGGAAATATCCTCACTCTAGTAGTCCCTACCAGCCATGTCATTTCTTTCTTAACTGAGACCTGGAAAAGACACCCAGGGTCCTTCCTTAAGTGATGTCACAGTGTGTATACAAGGCCAGGTCTAGGGTTGAAGTCTGTACTAAGAAATAAGATAGAGACATCTATCCACTCTTTCCTTCCACCATCAGATTCTTGAACTATGAGATCCTTTTTGCACACCCCACCCTTGTTTGAGAGTGGGTTATTTTTATTTGGAAATTATCCTTAGAAAACACAACCTGGCCAGTAGATGCATCAATTGAGCTTAAATCTCCTAAATAATGTAATTGTTGCACTTAATAGCTTCACCCTACTTCTATACTCCTAAGTTAATAGGAAAAGTCCTCATGCCATTTCCACTGGCACAGATCCTATTCTGAAAAATAAGTAGAAATGCCAATTTCTTTGTCTTTATTAAAATAGAAAGCATTTTTTGGGACAACTGTGGGATCTGTCCCAACAAATTGAATAATTCTATGATAAAATAAATCATTGTTAGTGTTCATCCAGGCAACCCATGACTCTTCAAGTGATCTAAAATGCCACTGCCAGATGCAGACAGCCTTTCTTGTATTTGCTCCTTCGTTTGTTAACAAATGTTCTTTTTTTTTAAGATTTTATTTATTTATCTGAGAGAGAGAATGGGAGACAGAGAGCATGAGACGGGGAGGATCAGAGGGAGAAGCAGACTCCCCGCCGAGCAGGGAGCCCGATGCGGGACTCCAGGATCATGACCTGAGCCGAAGGCAGTTGCTTAACCAACTGAGCCACCCAGGTGCCCCTGTTAACAAATGTTTATTGAGTGCTTACCATGTGACTCTCTCATTCTGAGAGCCAAAAGTCTGTTTTCTGTTGTTGAGTAAATTTAAATGTCTGAGGTAATTGAGAGGATTGAAGATTTCCCCCATGCTTACTGAATTTACTTTATTAATTGTCTATTATTTCCATTTTCCCATATATATATTTTTTGTCCACTTCATTTGTAATGTGTTGCATACACCAGACCTCCTCTGTCTAAGTGCTTCTCTACTCTTTAATCTTGTCTGGTTCAGCTGACTCTTTTAAGGTATCTCCTGGACTGTGACTGCACTGGCAGTGTTGATCTTGACCTATCCAGCTGTCCTTTCTCTCTGTTCCATTCCTTTCTGTACACATAGTGACTCTCCACAATTTTGGAACATATTTAGCCAAATTCCAAGGTTTATCTTGTATTTAAACAGTGGCATGCCATTTTTCTCCAATAGGACAAATTAAAGGAGAAAATGGAGAACTAATCTGTTTAAGTCTTTCTCTTACTCACTGTGTATAAGTACACAACTATAAAATTCAGGTCACACAATATAAAATTTAAAAATTTCCACAAATTAAAAAACTAAAACATTACACCTTAAGTTAAAAGACAAAGAGCTCAGCTTAACCATTGTGCTTCTCTGTCCCCTTCTCTTAACCTGTAGTTGTATACCTTGGAGGTCCATGAATTGCATGGATGTCCTTTCCCTCCAGTTCCTGAAACATAAGACACTGATTAAGTCTTTTCCTTTAATTCCATGTACTTTGCTTGTTGCTCAGTTTTACCTCCTATGTTATATTTGAGCTCCAGGAAGTCAAGAAAATGAGGAAGCACAAAGTATAATAATGAGTCTTTTTGACAAAACATTGCTACCAAAGTCAGGAAATAAGAGTTCCCAGGGTGTGGCCAATCACAAACAGCACCTTGGATAAAACAATATCACATCATCTAGCCCTTGCAACTAACTGCAAGAATAACTGGGTTGCCACACTTACACACATATGTAAACATGCATTCATATTGACACAAGTCCTGTTAGTAGAAGATACAAGAAACAGTAGCAAAATCACACAAATATTAGTGAAATGATAATAAGACACTTTCAATCAGTGAGGAGAGTAGGCATTATTTTGGTGAATAGTTTTGTAACAAGTGTTGAACTTATTTAAGGTGACTTCCCAAAGCCATGAGATGAACCCAAATGTCCATCATGATTAAAATATTGTTTAATAATTGAAATCTCAGTTTTTAGATGTGCACAGCAGAAACAAGAGAAGAAACTGTACCAATATCTTAACAGTGTTTCAGTTTGGGCATATTTTGGTAAGGGGAATACACCATTTGTGTCTTCCAATTTAAACTTTTCTATGTTTTCCTAACAAAAAGGAAAAATAGAATTGTCACATCTTTCATAGGTGAAGGTGACTTAAAATTTTAAAGATATTTTTCCATATTTTTCAGTTTTACAAAAAATTACCATCTCTTGTCTTTTTGAAAAGGAGAATCTTTATTAAATCATGGATATACAGAAAAAAGTGTAGGTAATTAAACAAAAATCACTTGAATTACCCTGTTCAATAGTATCATTATTAACCTTTTTTACTGCCTTATTGCCCCTCTGTATTGTGTGTGTGTGTGTGTGTGTGGTGTGATAAAATTTTATACATTGAGATATTAATGCATATATAACATAAAAAGCATTTTTGAGGTTTTTTGCAAGTATAATTCATTTACTTGCCCTCTTCCCATCAAACCAAGTCTCTTTTGTGATACAATGCCATATATTGTGGGTGTCAGAAAAGAAGCAAATGCCTTAGAAATCATGAGAATAAATAAACATGTCAACATAACTAGAATTTTCAATTCCCATCCAGTGTCCTTCTCAAGTGATACCTGTTAGAAACTAGGTAACAATGAGAACCCTGAATGTGGGGGATGGAAACTCCCCTAGGGCCTCCTATCTAATATCTGGGGTCTAGGGTCCCTGGTAAGGCAATGATTTCTTACCAGTGTCTTCACCATTTATAGGCATGATAATTAGTAAATATAGCCAGCTAACTTTTTCCCGAGTTCTTGTATGGGTCTGAGAAAAATTGGAAAGGAAAGTCAGAATTTATTAAACCAATGCTCTGGTAATGTGGACCTGTTGTTTCCCCAGAGATGTATCCATGACACTGTAAGACTCTTGGCCCCTCACAAAGCTTGGGTATTATAGGGGCCATTGCAGAAGTTTAGGCTGCTGATTATGCTGGTTGTAGTGCTGTGTGTCAGATTTGCCAAGGCCTGAAAACACTTCTAGATCACCTTCAATTTAAACTAGTTTGGGTGCCATGCAACCAGAACAGGCTGTGGCTGACACCAAGGCTTTCTAGATCAGACATGGCTCATAGGCTTATAAGACTGCATCAGCAAAACATATATCCCTGCCTGAGGCTATAGCATACCTGTGGGATCTCACAGCTGACAGTATTGTGTAGCCTGGGCTGACCAACATTCAGGGTTCTAAATTTCACCTAATTCTTTTGGGTCATGTTTCACCCCTGGCTTTCTCCATGCCTGGAATATCCAAGTCCATAGCTTCACTAAATAAATCTCTCCAGAAGGTAAACCTCCCATGTTCTGGGAGGAGCAGAGAAAAGCAGTTTTCTGGCTGAGTGGGTCACAGAATGGATCTTAAATTTAATAAATTTTGAAACAATAAATTTATTAATTTATTTTTAATAAATAAATTTATTTTGAAACAATTCTGTGGTTTTTATACTTACCCTCGACTAAAGATACCTAGTGCCTCCACTTCCTCAGCATTTCTGAGGTATTCTGACTCTAATCTGCTTGCTCCTTATTGGTGGTAGAAGAACACTGCATCATAATGGGCCTACTAGGGAGGACACAAAAGTAACTATCAGGAAAGATGGGTCCCTGTGTCAGTATCATTAGAGTTTTAGTTTAGTTTTTTCCCTATTCTCTGGCCTCTTCTGTAAAACAGAATAAAACATAACCCTGTCACACACCTAGAAATGTTGTAAGGTATAAGGAGATCCCACGTGTGAAAGCCCTCTATGTTTACAGAAGGGAACAAAAGTTGAATGTTGTCACCATCAGCAATAAGTGACACACAAAGACAGAGATTTAAGCATATCAATTGAACAGTGCTTATTCTTCATAGTTTAAATAATCCACTGTTGGGTTGAGACAGGTGTCTGTACCACAGGATTCCTATATGATATCACTACCCCTTTTGTTCTTAACTTATGCACCAGTTTATTGGCAGTGTCCCCCAGCCCCCCCAGCTGAGTGACATCCCACGGAGTACACCTATCTTTTCCTAATGTCTCTTTATTTTAACCTAGCATATGCATGTATCCATAACAATTGTTTTTTAAGTTATTTAAATTCCAGTTAGTTAACATACGGTGAAATATTAGTTTCAAGTGTACAATATAGTAATTCAACATTTCCACACATGACTCTGTGCTCATCACAGTAAATGCACTCCTTAATCCCCACCACCTATTTAACCCATCCCCCCACCCACCTCCCCTCTGGTAACCATCAGTTTGTTCTCTATAGTTAAGAGTCTGTTTCTTGATTTGCCTCCTTTTTTCCCTTTGCTCATTTGTTTCTTAAATTCCACATATGAGTGAAATCATATGGTATTTGTCTTTCTCTGACTGACTCATTTCACTTAGCATAAGAATCTCTAGTTCCATCCATGTCATTGCAAATGGCAAGACTTTAGTCCTTTTCATGGCTGAGTAATATTCCAGTGTGTGTGTGTGTGTGTGTGTGTGTGTGTGTGTGTGTGTGTATCACATCATTTTTTTTCCTTGGGTCTAGTGTTAGGGTTAGGATTAGGGCCAGGGTTATGGTTATGGTTATGGTTATGGTTAGGGCCAGGGTGAGATTATTTGCCTTGTATCCTGCAGTTTAGAGACATCTCCAGAGGTTTACGCTTAGGTTTAGGGTTAGGGGTTAGGCATTAGAGGTTATGGGTTAGTGTTAGTGCTAGGGTTAGGGTTAGGGTATGTGCCTGGCATCCTGAAGTTCAGAGACTTCTCCAGAGAATAAAATGCCAGACTTCTGCTGGGGTGAGAATAGACATGGCAGCCATCTACTGAGCTGAGACAAGGAGGGGATTTGTGGCTTTAAATACTCTTTAAATAGATATTCAATTCTTCCTACTGTTTTTATCTCTCCCTTCACACCCTTTTCCAGAAATATTTCAAATTCTTAAATGTTTGGGATCTTCTCTGATATAACTAGACTGCTTCTTATCTTTTCTTATGGTATGTTCAGGAACCCACTTTCTCAGATCTAGAGTTATGGTTAGGGTTAGGCTTAAGGTTAAGGTGAGGATGAAGATATGTGCCTTGTATTTTGCAGTTCAGAGACCTCTCCAGAGGGTTAGGGTTAGGGTTAGGGTTAGGGGCTAGGATTAGGGTTAGGGTTAGGGTTATGGTATATGTCTGGCATCCTACATTTCAGACTCCTCTCTGGAGTATAAAACCCTAGCTTTCTGCTAGGGTGAGAATAGACATGGCAGCTCTCTACTGAGCTGAGGCAAGGAGGTGTTTGGGGGCTCTTAATACTCTTTAAATAGATGTTCAATTATTCCTTCTATTTTTATCTCTACCTTCACACCTGTTTTCAGAAATATTATGTATTCTTAAATGTTTGGGGTCTTCTCCTAGGCTGCTTCTCAGCTTTTCTTTTTTTTTTTTCATTTCTTAACGTTTTTATTTAAATTCCAGTTAGTTAACATATAGTATAATATTAGTTTCAGGTGTACATTATAGTGATTCAACACTTCTATACAATACCCAATGCTCATTACAGCAACTGCTTTCCTTAATCCCCATTACCTATTCAATCCATCTCCCTACCAACCTCCTCCCCAGCAACCATCAGTTTGTTCTCTATAGTTAACAGTATGTTTCCATTCTTTTTTTTTAATTTTTTTTATTCTTATGTTAATCCCCATACATTACATCATTAGTTTTAGATGAAGTGTTCCATGATTCATTGTTTGTGCATAACACCCAGTGCTCCATGCAGAATGTGCCCTCCTCAATACCCACCACCAGGCTAACCCATCCTCCCACCCCCCTCCCCTCTAGAACCCTGTTTGTTTTTCAGAGTCCATCGTCTCTCATGGTTCGTCTACCCCTCCGATTTCCCCCCCTTCATTCTTCCCCTCCCGCTACCTTCTTCTTCTTCTTTTTCTATTCTTGAGAAGATACTAAACCTTTAAGAATTAGTAATATGTTTGAAAATGGGTGTGGAGGTAGAGAAAAAAACAGAAGCAACAATTGAATATCTCTTTAAAGAACATTTTGATGCCCAATTCTCCTCCTTACCTCAGCTCAGTAGATAGCTGCCATGTCTGTTGTTACCCCAGCAGACATCTAGGGTTTTATTCTCTGGAGAGATCTCTGAATTACAGGATACCAGGCACATACCCTAACCCTAATCCTAGGCCTAACACTAAGCATAACTATAACCCATAACTCCTAACGTCTAACCCGTAAACCTACCCTAATGCTACACTAAACCTAACACTCTAGAGAGATCTCTGAACTGCACATAGCCTCACCCTGGCCCTAGAACTAACCCTAACCCTAACACTGGCCCTAGCTCAAATGCTAACCCTAGATCTGAGGGGGAAAAAAAAGAAGATGTGGTATATATATGTATATATATAAATACACACAATAGAATATTATTCAACCATAAAAAGAGTGAAATCTTCCCATTTGCAACTACATGGATGGCACTAAACAGTATTATTCGAAGTTAAATTGGTCAGAGAAAGACAAATATCATACGATATCACTCATATGTAGTATTTAAGAAACAAAACAAATGAACAAAGGGGAAAAAAAAGCAAGAGGCAAACCATGAAACAGACTCTTAAATATAGAGAACAAACCAATGGTGACCAGAGAGTAAATGGGTGGAGGAATATGTTAAATAAGTGATGGGAGATTAAGGAGTGCACTTGTGATGCGCCCTGGATGTTGTATTGAAGTGTTGAATCACTATATTATACACCTGAAATGAATGTCACACTATATGCAAACTGGAATTTAAATAAAAACTTTAAAAAAAAAGACTGTGTTTCTTGGTTTGCCTCTCTTTTTTTCCTGTTTGCTCATTTGTTTTATTTCTTATATTCCACATATGAGTGAAATCATATGGTATTTGTCTTTCTCAGACTGACTTGTTCCACTTAGCATAATACTTTCTAGCTCTGTCCACGTCATTGCAAGTGGCAAGATTTCACTCTTTTTTTATGACTGAGTAATATTCCATTGTATTTATATACCATATCTTCTTTATCCATTCATTAGTTGGTGGACTCGAGCTGTTTTCAAAATTTGGCTATCATAGATAATTCTGCTATAAACATCAGGGTGCATGTATCCCTCTGAATTAGTATTTTTGTATTCTTTGGGTAAATACCTATTAGTGCAATTGCTGGATTATGGGGTAGTTCTATTTGGAAAGACATTCCATACTCATGGATTGGAAGAAAAATATTGTTAAAATGTCTCTACTACCCAAAGCAGTCTACACATTTAATGCAATCCCTATCAAAATACCAACAGCACTTTTCACAGAACTAGAGCAAAGAATCCTAAAATTTGTATAGAACCACTTAACACCCTGAATAGCCAAAGCCATCTCAAAAAGCCGGAGGCATCACAATTCTGGACTTCACATCATATTACACAGCTGTAGTGATCAAAACAGTATAGTACTGACACAAAAATAGACACATAGATCAATGGAACAGAATAAAAAACCCAGAAATGAACCCACAACCCTATAGTCAGTCTTTGACAAAGCAGGAAAGAGTATCAGTGGGGAAAAGACAGTCTCTTCAATAAACAGTGTTGGGAAAATTGGACAGCAACATGCAAAAGAATGAAATTGAAACACTTTCTGACACTATACACAAAGTAAATTCAAAATGGATGAAAGACCTAAATATGAGTCAGGAAACCATCAAAATCCTAGAGGAGAACACAAGCAGTAACCTCTTTGACATCAGCCAGAGCAACTTCTTTCTAGATATGTCTCCTGAGGAAAGGGAAACGAAAGCAAAAATAAATTATCAGGACTTTATCAAATAAAAAGCTTCTGTTGTTTCCTGTCTTGTTAATTTTAGCCATTCTAACTGGTGCAAGGTGGTATCTCATTGTGGTTTTGATTTGTATTTCCCCGATGGCTAGTGATGTGGAGCATTTTTTCATGTGTCTGTTAGCCATTTGTATGTCATCTTTGGAGAAGTGTCTGTTCATGTCTTCTGCCTGGATTATTTTTTTCTGGGTGTAGATAGTTTGAGAAGTTCTTTATAGGTCTTGGATACCAGCCCTTTATCTGTTATGTCATTTGCAAATATCTTCTCCCATTGCATAGGTTGTCTTTTAGTTTTGTTGAGTGCTTGCTGTGCAGAAGCTAGTTTGATGAAGTCCCAGTAGTTCATTTTTGCTTTTGTTTCCCTTGCCTTTAGAGATATGTCTTGCAAGAAGTTATTGTGTCCAGGGTCAAAGAGGTTACTGCCTGTGTTCTCCTCTAGGATTTTGATGGATTTCTGTCTCACATTGAGGTCTTTCATCCATTTTGAGCTTATCATTGTGTATGGTGTAAGAGAATGGTCCAGTTTCCTTCTTCTGCATGTGGTTGTCCAATTTTCCCAACACCATTTGTTGAAGAGACTGTTTATTTTCCCCCCATTGGATATTTTTTCCTGCTTTGTCAAAAATTAGTTGACCATAGAGTTGAGGGTCCATTTCTGGGCTCTCTATTCTGTTCCATTGATCCATGTGTCTGTTTTTGTGCCAGTACCATACTGTCTTGATGATTACAGTTTTGTCATGTAGCTTGAATTCAGGCATTGTGATGCCCCCAGCTTTGGTTTTCTTTTTCAACATTCCCCTAGCAATTTGGGGTCTTTCCTGGTTCCATACAAATTTTAGGATTGTTTGTTCCATCTCTGTGAAAAATGTCAATGGTATTTTGATAGGGATTATATTGAACGTGTAGATTGTTCTGGGCAGCATAGACATTTTGACAATGTTTATTCTTCCAATCCATGAGCATGGAATATTTTTCCATTTCTTTGTGTCTTCCTCAATTTCTTTCATAAGTATTCTGTAGTTTCTAGAGTACAGATCCTTTACCCCTTTGGTTAGGTTTATTCCTAGGTATCTTATGGTTTTTTGTGCAATTATAAATGGGATCAATTCCTTAATTTCTCTTTCTTCAGTCACATTGTTAGTGTATAGAAATGCAACTGATTTCAGTGCATTGATTTTGTATCCTGCCACATTGCTGAATTGCTGTACGAGTTCTAGTAATTTGGGGGTGGAGTCTTTTGGGTTTTCCACATAAAATATCATGTCATCCATGAAGAGAGAGAATTTGACTTCTTCTTTGCCAATTTGAAAGACTTTTATTTCTTTTTGTTGTCTGATTGCTGAAACTAGGACCTCTAGTCCTATGTTGAACAATAGTGGTGAGAGTGGATATCCCTGCCATGTTCTGAACCTTAAGGGAAAAGCTCTCAGTTTTTCTCCATTGAGAATGATATTCGCTGTGGGCTTTTCGTCGATGGCTTTTATGAAAACAGATTTTGGCAAAGGTGTGGAGAAAGGGGAACCCTATTACACTGTTGGTGAGAATGCAAGCTGGTACAGCTTTTCTCTTTTCCAGAGAAAACAGTATGGAGGTTCCTCAAGATGTTAAAAATAGAGTGACCCTATGACCCAGCAATTGCACTACTAGGTATTTACCCCAAAGACACAGATGTAGTGAAAATAAGGGGCACATGCACCCCAATGTTCTTAGCAGCAATGTCCACAATAACCAAACTGTGGAAGGAGCTGAGATGTCCTTCAACAGATGAATGGATAAAGAAGATGTGGTTCATATATACAATGGAACATTACTCAGCCATCAGAAAGGATGAATACCTACCATTTGCATCAACATGGATGGAATTGGAGGGGATTAAGCTAAGTGAAATAAGACAGAGAAAGACAATTTTCATATGTTTTCCATATGTGGAACATAAGGAATAGCGCAAAGGACCATAGTAGGGAGGGAAAACTGAATGGGAAGAAATCAGAGAGAGAGACAAACCATGAGAGACTCTGGACTCCGGGAAACAAACTGAGAGTTGCAGAAAGGAGGGGGGTGGGGGGATGGGGTTACTGGGTGATGAGTATTAAGGAGGGCACGTGGGCGCCTGGGTGGCTCAGTTGGTTAAGCCACTGCCTTCGGCCCAGGTCATGATCCTGGAGTCCCGGGATCGAGTCCCGCATCGGGCTCTCTGCTCGGCGGGGAGTCTGCTTCTCCCTCTGACCCTCCCCCCTCTCATGTGCTTTCTCTCTCTCATTCTCTCTCTCTCAAATAAATAAATAAAATCTTTAAAAAAAAAAAAAAAAAAAAAAAGGAGGGCACGTATTGTCATGAGCACTGGGTATTATACACAACTAATGAATCATTGAACATTACATCAAAAACTAATAATGTACTATATGTTGGCTAACTGAACTTAATTAAATAAAAAAAAAAGAAAGAAAAAGAAAAAATAAAAATAAAAAGCTTTTGCACAGTAAAAGGAAATAAGCAACAAAACTAAAAGGTAACCTATGGAATGGGAGAAGATATCTGCAAACAACATATCTGACAAAGAGTATCCAAAATATATGAAGAGCTTATACAACCCAACACCAAATACAAATAATCTAATTAAAAATGGGCAGAAAATATGAATAGACATTTTTCCAAAGAAGACATCTAGGTGGCAAATAGGCATGTGAAAAGATGCTCAACATCACTCATTATCTAAGAAATGCAAATCAAAACTACAATGAGATATCACCTCACATCTGTCAGAATGTCTAAAATTAACAATACAAGGAACAACAAGTGTTGGCAAGGATGTGGAGAAAGGGGAACTCTCTTGCACTGTTGGTGGGATTGCAAACTTGTGCAACCACTGTGGAATATAGTATAGAGGTTCCTCAAAAAGTTAAAAATAGAACTACCCTACTATCCAGAACAATTGTTAATACAAGGAAAAACCTCATAAGCTGTGATAAAACACAAAACATCATGTGATGGTTAATATGTCAAGTTACTTAGGCCATGGTATCTAGATATTTGGTTAAACAGTATTGTAGACATTTATGTGAAGGTGATTTTTAGGTTAGATTAACATTTAAGTCAGTAAACTTTGAGCAATGTAGTTTACCCTCCATTATGTGTGTGGGCCTCATCCGATCAGTTGGAGACCTTAACTGGAAAAAAAAAAAATGAAAAGACTGACCTCCCCTGAGGAAGAAGGAATTCTGCCTGTAGACTGCTTTTGGACTCAAACTGCAATTCTTCCCTTGGTCTCCAACCTGCCAGCATACTTGGACTTACCAGGCCTCATATGTGTGAATAAATTCCTTAAGATTTCTCTCTCTCTCTCTCTCTCTTTCTCTCCCTATATAGCAGGGAGAGAGATACAGAGAGACAGAGACAGAGAAACTATTTTTATTTTTCTAGGATCCTTGACTAATACAGACCACAATTCCTGACTTGCATAAATGAACTGTTAAATACACTTCTTGGTCTTTTATATTCATATAAATTGTCCTTCAGTAGCTTGCACAATGGAAGTAAATTCTGTGGTAATATGGATTTTTGATGATAATCTTTCTCTATAGGTGATAGATTCTTGGAGCCAACATCCCCAAAATATAGCTTCTGTTTGACTTAACATATGGATAGCTATGTCTACTCTTATCCTCTTATGACCATAGCAATCAAATGTTCTTATACTCAACAGTCATTGAATGTTTCCTAACATATGACTCTGGATTAAGAATACCTGCGGGCACCTGGGTGGCTCAGATGGTTGGGCGTCTGCCTTCGGCTCGGGTCATGATCCCGGGGTCCTGGGATCGAGTCCCGCATCGGGCTCTCTGCTCCTTGGGAGCCTGCTTCTCCCTCTGCCTCTCTCTCTCTCTCTCTGTCTCTCATGAATGAATAAATAAAATCTTTGGAAAAAAAAAAGAATACCTGCATATTGCATCAAAAACTAATGATGTACTGTACAGCGGATAACTGAACATAATAAAAAAATGAAGAAAAAAAAAGAATACCTGCATTTTCTTACTGAAAAATCAATCTCAGACATGAACATGATCTCATATCTTTTCATTCTTTAAAAAAATTCAGAACTATAGCAAAAGTCGAAGAGGACAGAGCGACAATCCTCCTATAATTGACCTCTTGGATATAATCCCTGTTTCCTCTATCTTGGTGTATTGCTGTATAAAGTGTCTGGCACATAGTAAGCCTTCAACAAATATTGTTCCCTTCCAGTCCTGTCTTGGCATGTCCTATAAAGGGACATTCACACTTTCGTCTGAATGAAATACCAGATTCAGCAAAGAGAACACTTCAAAATGTAAGCGTAAGAAGTGAAGTAAACACGTGTTAGCATTATACTTGTCCCTCTGGCAGGCACTAGGTGTCCCAAGACAGAACTGCTTTAAAGAAACCCACAGCTTGATGAGTATTCCTAAATCCTGTCTTCTTTCCCAGCTCTCCTTTCAAGGCAGAGTAATGATTCCCTACTGTATTCCACTACAGGGAGGATGAGAATATAGAATATCATTTCACTTTCTCCCAGATAAAAGAAACTCAGTCTCAGACAAGCTATTCAAACCTGCACTTAAAATGAAGACTCATCTGTAGATATAAATATGTCTCCAAACTATGTCATGTGTCAAATCAAGAGCAGGTCTCAGGACTTTGGTTTTCTTTGCATATTGCATAAATGTGAAAAGGAGAAGTAAAACACATTACATGGTATTGAGTAGAGGAAATAGATTCTATCTACTCTGACATTATTTCACTTTAGTTGTTCTGCTTTGGGTGTCTGCCATGTGCCAGGCATGTTGCAATCTCCTTTTCCTGCATGACCTCGTTGACTTTTCACAACAACCTATTGTAGTGGGTGTTAGTACCCTTATTTTCCTAAAGAATAAGCTAAGTTTCATGTCAGTAAGGCAGTTTGCCCAAAGTCACCCACATTTAGGAAATGTCTGAGCCAGAAACTAAGAATTTTTTTACCTGCATGTTCTATGCACTTTCTTCTATGATATGCTGCCTAAAAACCACATAAGTCCATATGATAACCAGATGAGACCTCTTAGTCCAAGGAGACATATGGGTTCTCCATCATCACCATTAGCAAGAAGTGGTGTCAGGTGGGAGTCACACATGTGTGCATGATTCACCATGGTGAGAGAAAAGGTGACATGCTTTTGGCACTGCCAGTAGACCTTGGAGCCATAGGTTCAGGGAAAAGGCCATTTTTTTCTTGAAATGTGATATCATCAAGATAACTAAAAGTTGAAAAGAGTAATAATACAGAGTATTCTTCTTTTTTAAAGAATTTTAATAGAAATAGATTTAGAATTTCATCATTTGGAAGAAAGTTAACTCACAGATTCTGGCATTTCCATCCTGATGAACTACCTGACTACTTGAAGGTTTCTTTAGAATTAACTGCTAATAATTTCCCAGAGAGTCAGTACAGTGTAGTGTTTGTATGCACAAATGATGGAGCTGGGATTCTTGGGCTGAAATCTCAGGCTCTGGCACTTATCAGTTGTGTGGCTTGGCAAATTACTTATTTATCCACTCTCTGTTTCTTCATCTCCAAAATAAGGATCCTACATTGCAGGATTTCTGTGGGGATAAAATTAATAAATACACACTGAGTGTTTATTAGAGTGATATAAAAATATTAGGTTTATCAAATGCATCTACATTATCTATTGATATGTATAGTTCACCAAGTGAATTACCTTGCACGATTTCAAAATGCTATATCATGCATTGATTTGACAATAATTTATTTTGCACTAATATGATTTATCTGGTATTCTGGTGTTAGAATAAAATAGTAAACAAAGCTGGCACTCTTGAACATTGGCCTTTGGGAGCATTCAGGGGAAGGAGCCAGTTTTATTGAGGATGGCCTCAGGACTCAGGATATCAACACAGCTCAATACAACAGATACTTTCTGAGGTCCTCTATGTTTTAGGCATCCTTCTAAGCATGTGAGGTAGAGCATAAAACAAAACAGACACATGTAATTGCCCTTATATTCTAATGAAGTGAAAGAGAAGCCAAAACAAAATAAATCAGTAAAGGGGCTATTAGAGGATAATAAATGCTATGGGGAAAAAAACATTTAACTTTCTATATGTAGAAAATTGTAACTTCAAAAATCCCATTGGGATCTTTGCCAGTTTGGTCACAGAGTGTACACCTCTGCTGGATAGTTTAAGGCAGCAGTGTGATGAAACAATGAAAAGAACCATAAATGTGAAAGTATACATGGCTGCTAAACATCTACTAAGACCTATGCTTTACATCCTATAAAAGCAGTGTCCTTTGAATGGCTTCTCAACTATTTGTTTGACCCATCAGAAAAGATCACTAGATCATTTCCAAGAAATCATATAAACTTTATGAAACAGCTTGTCTCCTATTCTGAACTACCTGCAATGAAAAGCAAATGTACTTATATAGGGTTCTCAAAGTAAAATGTTCTTGGGATAGTGATGTCAGCAAGAAGACTGACTAGTAAACTCCAATTCTTTACTGCCATATAGAAATACTAAGTAACAATAACATACAGACCAAAGTATCTTTATGGGAACTCTAGAAACTCCTTAGAATTGCAACAACCAAGTGAACCCCCAAGTAAGAAAAAGTTCCCCTCAAAATCATAAGAAAATCTATGGCATTTTTTTCTCATCTTTGATAAACCTCCTCCACAGTACTGTGCAATGTGAATAGGAGGGAGTCTCCCAGATTCTCATAAAAAGATTATGAGGCATATGAAGAAACAGGAATACATGGCCCATTCAAAAGAACAAAATAAGTCTCCAGAAACTGACCCTAAAGAAACACAGGCCTAAGTCTTACTTGATAAAGATTTTAAAACAACTGTCTTGAAAATGCTTGGCAAGCTAACAGAGAACACAAATAATATATGAACAAAATAAGGGTATCATCAAAGAGAAAAATTACTTAAAAGAGAACCAAGGAATGCCTGGGTGGCTCACTCAGCTAAGTGTTTGCCTTCTGCTCAGGTCATGATCCCAGGGTCCTGGGATTAGGTCCTGCATTGGGCTCCTTGCTCAGCAGGGAGCCTGCTTCTCCCTCTGCCTGCCACTCCCCCTGCTTGTGCTTCTCTGCTTCTCTCTCTCTGACAAATCAATAAATAAAATATTTTAAAAAGAAAAAATAAATAAATAAGAGAACCAATTGGAATGCCTGAGAGGCTCAGTCAGTTAAGCATCTGACTTTTGATTTCAGCTCAGGTCATGAGCTCGAGCCCCGAGGCTGCTTAAGATTCTCTCTCTCTCCCACCCCACTAGCACACACACCTGCACTATCTCTCTTTCTCTTGAAAGAAAGAAAGAAAAACAAGAGAACCAAAAAAAAAATTTCTGGACCTGAAAAATACAATAATTAAATTAAAAAATTCACTAGAGGCCCTCAACAGTAGACTCAGACAGGAATGTTAAAGGAACACTGAACTTGAAGATAGGTCATTTGAAATTATCAAGCCCAAGGAGTAAAAACAACAAAAAATAAAATAAAATACAGTAAAAAAAAAAAAAAAGCCTAAGGGACTTACAAGACCCCATGAAATGGATGAATATATACATCATGGAAGTTCCAGAAGGAGGGAGGGAGGAAGGGAGGGGGAAGGAGAGAGAGAGAGAGAGAATAGAGAATGTATTTGAAGAAATAATGGCCAAATTTTCCCAAATTTGAGTAAAAACATGGATGTACAATTACAGGAAACTCAACAAACCACAAGTACGATAAACGAAATAAGACCCCACTGAAAAAAATTATAATCAAACTTTCAAAAGTCAAAGACAAAGAAAGAATCTTTAAAGCAGTAAGAGAAAAGTAACTTGTCACTTACAAAGGATTTTTAATGAAATTCCCAGAAAATTTCTCAGTAAATACCTTGCAGGCCAGAAATAGTGGGATGATAGGGGCACCTGGGTGGCTCAGTCATTAAGCGTCTGCCTTCGGCTCAGGTCATGATCCCAGAGTCCTGGGATTGAGCCCCTCATCAGGCTCCCTGCTCTGCAGGAAACCTGCTTCTCCCTCTCCCACTTCCCCTGCTTGTGTTCCCTCTCTTGCTGTGTCTCTCTCTGTCAAATAAATAAATAAAATCTTTAAAAAGAAATAGTGTGATGATAAATTTTAAGTGATAAAAAAATAGTCCACTCAAAATTCTATATCTGGTAAAACTGCCTTTGAAAATGAGGAAGAAATCAAGACATCCCCACATTAAAAAAAAAAAAAAAGCTGACAGTGTTTATTACCACTGGGCCTGTCCTATAAGAAATGCTAAAAATAATCATTTAAGGAGAAAAAGAAAACACTAGACAGTAAGTCAGAGCCATGCAAAAATATAAAGTTGTCCAGTAAAGGTAAGTATATGGACACATATAAAACAAATACTGTGTAACTTTGGTTCTTAGCTTTACTTTTAATTATTTTTTAATACTTAAGAGACATAAGCATAAAAATTTTAAAAAATCTTTATAAATATCTTCTAATGAGTACAAAATATATAAAGATGAAATTTGAGACATTAATAACAAAAGAGGGGTGGTGCTGTAAAGTTTTATGGTTTTCATATCAATTGAAGTTACATTGTAATCAGATCAAAGTAGACCATAATAATTTTAAGATATTATAAAAATCCTCATGGTAACCACAAAAAATATATCTATAAAATATACACAAAAGGAAATTAGAAGGAAATTGAAAAGTTTTACTCCAAAAAAATCACACAGAGGACAATAAAGGAGGAAATGAGGAATGAAATAACCATAAGACATACAGAGAAACAAGAAAATGGTGATAGTAAATGCATCTCAATCAGTAATGTTTCAAGTGTAAATGGATTAAAATCCCCAAACAGAAGACCTAGATTGGCAGAATAGATGAAAAACTATAACCAGTTATATGCTGACCATAAGAGATTACTTTAGATTAAGAGACACACACAGGTTGAATGTTGAAGAATGAAAAAGGATATTTAATGTGAATAGTAACCAAAATAGACCAAGGGTGGCTATACTAATAAAAGTCAAAATATATTTAAGTCAAAAATGGTCATAGAGACAAAGAAAGGCAGCATAAAATAATAAAAGGGTAAATTCATCAAAAGATATAAAAATTATGATATATCTACACCTAATATCAGAACTCCTAAATATATGAAACAATCATGGACAGAATTAAAATGAGAAATAAGAAGCAACACAATAATAGTAGGAAGCTTCAATACCCCATTTTCAATAATTCATAGAATAACCAGACAGAAGTTCAATAAGAAAATAAAGGATTGCCATAGCACTATAGACCAATTGGGTATTACAGATATATATATAGAATACTCCACCCAACAGCAGCAGAATACAGGTTTTTCTTAAGTGCACATGCAACATTCTCCAAGATAGATCATATGTTAGGCCACAAAACAAGTATTAATAAATTGTAAAAGATTCAAGTCATACAAAGTACCTTTTCCAATTACAATGAAATGATAATAGAAATAATTAGCAGGAAAAAAAATCCCAGAAAATCCACAAATATATGGAAATTAAGCAACACACTCTTTAATAAACAATGGGACAGAGAATAAATCATAAGGAAAAATAGAAAATACCTTGAGGTAAACAAAAATAAAAATACAATATGCTAAAACTATGGAATGCAGTAAAAATAGTGCTAAGAGCAAAATTTATAGCTGCAAATATAAGTATTTTAAAAAAGAAGATCTGGGGTACCTGGCTGGTTCAGTCAGTGGAGCATGCAACTTAATCTCAGGGTTGTGAATTTGAGCCCCATGTTGGGTTTAAAGATTACTTAAAAAAATCTATTAAAAAAAAGAAGAAAAATCTTAAATCAACAGTCTAAATTAACACACTGAAAAACTAGAAAAATAAAGAACAAACTAAACCCAAAGCTAGGACACAAATAATAAAGATTAGAGCAGAGATAAATATAGTAAATCAAAAAGCAATAGAGAAAATCAACAAAACCAAGTTTATTCTTCAAAAAGATCAACAAAATTGACAGTGATTTCGAAAGACTGACTAAGAAAAAGAGGGAGAAGACTCAAATAACCAAAATTATAAATGAAAGAAAAGACATTACAATAATGTAATAAAAATAGACATAATTATAATACTATGAAAATTGATGTGCCAACAAATATGATAACCTGGAAGAAATAGATACATTGCCATAAACATTCAACATAATACAAATAAGTCATACGAATAGAAAACCTAGACCAATATTGAGTAAGTACATCAAATCAGTAATTAAACTTCCCAGCAAAGAAAAGCCTGGGGAACAAATGGCTTCAAAGGATGTGGAGAAAGGGGAACCCTCTTAGGCTGTTGGTGGGAATGCAAACTGGTGCACGTACTGTGGAGAACAGCAGGGAACTTCTTCAAAAAGTTAAAAATAGAACCACCCTATGAATAGTAACAAACATCTAAACAAAAATTAATACGAATCCTTCTGAAAATCTTCCAAAATATCATATGATTCCAGCATTACTCTAATACCCAAAGCAGAAAAAGACACTATAAGTAAAGAAAACTACAGACCAATATCACTTTTTAACTTGGTTTCAAAAATCTTCAACCAAAAAATTCCAAACAGAATTTAACAGCACATTAAAAGGATGATATACCATGACCAAATGAGATTAATTCCTGGAACGCAAGGTTTGTTCAACAGACTAAAATCAATATAGCACACCAAATAAACAGAAGGAAGGGGGGGAAAGATGATCTAAATTGATGAAAAGAAAATATTTGATAAAATTCAATGTTCTTGTCGATAGTGCTGTTTTAAACATTGGAGAGCATTTACTCCTTATCATCCGTATTTTTGTATCCTTTGGGTAAGTACCTAGTAGTGTAATTGCTGGATCATAGGGTGGCTCTATTTTTAACTTTTTGAAGAAGTTCCATGCTGTTCTCCAGAGTG
Organism: Neomonachus schauinslandi; assembly: GCF_002201575.2. Classification (NCBI taxonomy): domain Eukaryota; kingdom Metazoa; phylum Chordata; class Mammalia; order Carnivora; family Phocidae; genus Neomonachus; species Neomonachus schauinslandi. Next base: position 68,452,091 of record NC_058419.1, read on the forward strand.
GCTGCACCAGTTTGCATTCCCATGAACACTGTAAGAGGGTTCCCCTTTCTCCACATCCTTGCCAACCTCTATAGTTTCCAGTGTTGTTAATTTTAGCCATCCTGACAGGTGAGAGGTGGTATCGCATTGTGGTTTTGATTTGTACTTACCTGATGATGAGTGATGTTGAACATCTTTTCATGTGTCTATTAACCATCTGTCTGTCTTCTTTGAAAAAATGTCTGTTCATGTCTTCTACCCAATTCTTAACTGGATTATTTGTTTTTTGAGTGTTGAGCTTGATAAGTTCTTTATAGATTTTGGATACTAACCCTTTATCAGATATGTCATTGCAAGTATCTTCTCCCATTCCATAGCCAAAATGGAAAGATCCCAAGTGCCCATTGACTGATGAGTGGTTAAAGAAGATGTGAATATAAATATAAATATATGTGTGTGTATGTAATGAAATATTATCCTGCAGTCAAAAAGAATGAGATCTTGCCATTCACAATGACATGGATGGAGCTAGAGGGTATTATGCTAAGTGAAATAAGTCAGTCACAGAAATACAAATACCATATGATTTCACTCACATTCACTCATATGTGGAATTTAGGAAACAAATCTGATGAACATAGAGGAAGGGGAAAAAGAGAGAGAAGTGAGCAAACCATAAGAGACTCTTAACAATTGAAAACAAACTGAGGGTTGATGGAAGGAGGTGGGTGGGGGATGGGTATTAAAGAGGGCACTTGTTATGATGAACACTAGATGATATACGTAAGTAATGAATTTAGTGATTCTAAGTTCTACTCCTGAAAACAATATTATGCAATATATTAAGTAACTAGAATTTAAATAAAAATTTGGATGAAAAAAATTCAACAATCTTTTATGATTAAAAAAAATACTCAACAAACCATGACTAGAAAGAAACTACTTCAACGTGATAAAAACCATGTAAGAAAAGCTCATGAATAACATCTTACGTAATGGTAAATCTATTTCTCCAAGATTAGGAATAAGAACAAAATGATGTTTTCACCATTTCTATTCAACACAGTTTTGGGAGACCTAGCCAGAACAATTAGGCAAGAAAAAGAAATAAGGGGCATCCATTTGGAAAAGTAGATATAACATTAACTCTGTCACACATGACATGAACATATATGCAGGAAAAACTAAAGAATCTACAAAAAATCCTCTAATACTAATAAATTCACCAAATTTGCAGAACACAAAATCAACACAAAATTAGTTTCATTTCTTCATTTTAATAAAGAATAATATGAAAAGGAAATTAAAATCAATTCCAGTAAAAAGATGCAAATTATATCATCAAAAATATAAACTGTCTTGGGAAGGTGAGAATAGAAATATAAAGCTTTAGGGTGCATTCAAAGTTAAGTTGCTATCAGCTTAAAATTGACTGTTATAAATATACCATGTTTGATATAATCCTCATGGTAAGCACAAAGCATAATCCTATAGTAGATACACAAAAGATAAAGAGAAAATAATCAAAGCATACCACTACAGAAAAAAATCAAGTCATAAAAGAAGAGACCAAGAGAAGAAAAAAAGAGCAAAAGAATTACAAAACAGCTAGAAAACGATGAACAAAATATCAATAGTAAGTCCATACCTGTCAAAAATTACTTTATATATCACTGGGCTAGATTCTCTAATCTAAAGCCAGAGTGGCTGAATGAATTAAAAAAAAAAAGACACAAACCAAATATACGCTTCTTATAAAAGAATCACTTCAGCTTTAAGGACATACACACACTAAAGGGAAGGAATAATATTCCAAAAAGATGGAAAACAAAAGAAAGCAGGGATAACTCTACTTATATTATAGAAAATAAATTGTAAACCAAAGACTTTAACAAGAGACCAAAAAAAGGTCACATATAATGATAAATGGGTCAATCTAACAAGAAGTCATATGTGTAAATATTTGTGCACGTAAAAAATGAACACCTAAATATATAAAACAAATATTAAAAGCCCTGACAAGAGAAATAGAAGGCTATAAAATAATTGTAGGGATTTTAATACCCAACTTTCAACAGTGGATAGATCAGACAGAAAATCAATTACAGAACATTGGACTTAAATGATACATTAGACCAAATGGACTTAGACATTTACAGAACATTCCAACCAACAGCAACAGAATGAACATTCTTGTCAAGCACATATGGAACATCCTTAGAGTACATCATATGTTAGACCACAGTATATCTTAAGAAATTTTAAAAGATTAAAATCATATCAAGCATCTTTTTTAGATATAATGATATAAAACTAGAAAGCAGTTACAGGACAAAAACTGGAAAATTCATAAATATGTGAAGACTAAGCCACATGCTGGTAAACAACCAATAGGTCAAAGAAGAAATCAAAAGAGAAATCAAAAAGTATCTTGAGACAAATGAAAATGGAAATACAGCATACCCAAACTGATGGGATTCAGCAAAGGTGTGTCTAAGAGGGAACTTTATAGCAATTAAGAAGCTAAGTGAAATAAGTCAAGCAGAGAAAGACAATTATCATATGGTTTCACTCACATGTGGAACATAAGGAATAGTGCAGAGGACCATAGGGGAAGGGAGGGAAAATTGAAGGGGAAGAAATCAGAGAGGGAGACAAACCATATAAGACCCTTGAATCTGGGAAACAAACTGAAGGTTGAAGAAGGGGAGGTGGGGTGGGGAGAATGGGGTAACTGGGTGATGGGCATTAAGGAGGGTATATGATGTGATGAGCACTGGGTGTTATATGCAACTAATGAATCATTGAAAATTATATCAAAAACTAATGATGTACTACACATTAGCTAATTGAATTTAAATAAAAAATAAATAATAAAAAAAGAGAAAAGAAAAAGAAGAAAATAAGTATGATGCCAAACTAAACAATCTAACATTAAACATCAAAAAATTATTAAAAGAAAAACAAAGCCCAAAGTTCATAGAATTAAGGAAATATCAAATATAAGAGTGGATACAAATGATATAGATACTAAAAAACAACAGAAAAAATCAATAAACACATGAAAAAATGTTCATCATCATTAGCCATCAGGGAAATTCAAATCAAAACCACATTGAGATACCACCTTATACCAGTTAGAATGGCAAAAATTGACAAGGCAAGAAACAACAAATGTTGGAGAGGTTGTGGAGAAAGGGGTACCCTCTTACACTGTTGGTGGGAATGCAAGTTGATACAGCCACTTTGGAAAACAGTGCGGAGGTGCCTCAAAAAATTAATAATAGAGCTACCCTATGACCCAGCAATTGCACCCAAAGACACAGATGTAGTGAAAAGAAGGGCCATATGCACCCCAATGTTCATAGCAGCAATCTCCACAACAGCCAAACTGTGGAAAGAGCTGAGATGCCCTTCAACAGACGAATGGATAAAGAAGATGTAGTCCATATATACAATGGAATATTACTCAGCCATCAGAAAGGATGAATACCCAACTTTTGCATCAACATGGATGGGACTAGAGGAGATTATGCTAAGTGAAATAAGTCAAGCAGAGAAACTCAATTATCATATGGTTTCACTTATTTGTGAAACATAAGGAATAACATAGAGGACATTAGGAAAAGGAAGGGAAAAATGAAGAGAGGGAAAACTGAAGGGGGAGATGAACCATGAGAGACTATGGACTCTGAGAAACAAACTGAGGGTTTTAGAGGGGTGGGGGGTGAGGTGATGGGTTAGCCTGGAGATAGGTATTAAGGAGGGCACGTATTGCATGGAGCACTGGGTGTTATACACAAACAATGAATCATGGAACACTACATTAAAAACTTATGATGTACTGTATAGTGACTAACATAACATAATAAAAAAACTTAAAAAATAAATAAAATAAATAAAAAAAGAAAATTAAAAAAAGAAAAGACCAATAAGCAAAAGGCTTTTTAAAAAAGATAAATTGATAAGAATTTAGCTTGGCTCACCAAGAAAAGAGACGGTTTGAAGAAAAAAATTTTTAATTTAAATTCAATTAAAGAAATAAAATTTGGAATGATAAAGGAGACATGTTACAAATGTTAGCACACTAATAAAAAGGATCACAAGACCACCATGAACCATTATAAACCAACAAATTGGATAACCTAGACAAAATGGCTAAATTCCTCAAAGCATACAACCTAAGGTGGAGTCATGAAGAAATAGAAAATCTGAATAGGCCAATTTCTAGTAAAGAGAATACATCAGTAATCAAAAAACTACCAACAAAGAAAAGTCCAGGACCAGGTGGCTTCACTGATGAATTATATCATGCGTTTCAAGAAGAAATAATACCAATCCTTCCATAACTGTCTTAAAAAATAGAAGAGGAAGGAACACTCCAAAACTCATTTTATGAGGCAAGCAGGATCCTAACACCAAAACCAGACAAGGACACTGCAAGAAAAGGAAATTATAGGCCAATATTCTTGATGAATATAGATGCAAAATCCCTCAACAAAACATTAGGAAATCAAACTCAGTAATACACTAAAAATACGATACACCATGAACAAGAGGGGTTGATACTAAGAATACAAGGATTGTTCAACATCTACAAATCAATCAATGTGATATACGTCATTAGTAAAATGAAGTATAAAATTCACATGATCATCCCAATAGATGCAGGAAAAAGCACTTGACATTATGCAGCATCCATTTGTGATAACAATTCTCAACACAGTGGCAATAGAGGTAATACATCTCAACATAATGAAGGCCATATATGACAAGAACACAGCTGACATCATACTCAATGATGAAAAGCTAAAAGCAATTTTCTAAGATCAGGAAAAGGACAAGGATGCTCAGTCTCATCCCTTTTAAGAAGCATCATAATGGGAGACCTAGCCAAAGTAGTTAGTCAAGAAAAATAAATAAGACATTCAAATTGGACAGGAGGAAGTAAAACTGTTTATTTGCAAATGATGTGACATTATATATAGAAAACTCTAGAGACTCAGCCAAAAAATTGTTAAAATAAGTGAATTTAGTAAAATTGCAGGATACAGAATGAATGTACAAAAATCGGTTGCACTTCTATACACTAAAACAAATTATCAGAAGGAGAAATTGAGGAAACAATCCAAAATATGATTGCATCAAAAATACCTAGGAATAGATTTATCCCATGAATAAAAAGGCAAACACATAGAAAACTATGACACTGATGAAAGAAATTGAAGAAGACACAAATAAAGGAAAAGATATTCTATCTTCATGGAT
>NC_058419.1:68457837-68484000 GCF_002201575.2 Neomonachus schauinslandi
AAAAAGGGCAGGAAGTGGGCACAGGGAAAAGAGGTGATAAAGAGCATTTACATCCAGTAAAACAACCCCAAACAGCAAAATACCATTTGCAGCCCATCAAGCTGGTCAAGACACGCACATGCACGCACGCGCACACAGACACACACACAGACACAGACACACACACACACACACACACACACATCAATTACAGTGACCAGGAGACTAGGCAGGGGAAATGGACATACTCTTTTTACTGGCTGTGCTGGCTGGCATGAATGCAAATCAGTACAATGCTTATGAAGGGCCCATTTGGCAACACACAGGAAAAGTCTTTAAAATATCCTGCAAGGATATTTTACTGTGGATCCTGCAAGTCCACAATTAAGAAGACCATCCGGTAGGCTAGCGAAGATTTGGCTTGACAAGGAAGGATTCATTCATCAGAGTATGCAGTGTTGGGTTTAAACACAAGAAAAGAACTAGGCACCACCTGAATGTCCAACAATGCGGGATTGATTCAGAAATGTTAAAGATCCATCGATACACTCTGCAGGCATTGAAGATGACATTTTGGAAGCCTGTTGAATAGCATGGGAAGAAGTTCAATGGGTTGATTTTTGTTTGGTTTTAGTTTCTGAAGAAGCAGGTTAAGAAACACCACACACATGAACCATTCTGTAACAGTGAGTTAAAAGGGAAGGTGGGGTGGGAGTGAGGAAGGGAGGGAGACAGAGGGAGAGAAGAGAGCCTGGAAAAACAGCACACCAAAAAGTGGTTGTCTCTGGGTAGTAGGATCATGGGGAACAAGTACTCTCTTGGTTTTCCCTCATCTGATTTCCTTCTCCTTTCTGATGTTTCTACCATGAAACTGTATCACCTGTGTAGCCAACGAAGAGAGAATGAAAGTGTTTTTTAAACCAAACCACAAGGAGAAGAGGCAGCCTGTAATCTATCAAGTGGCACAGATTAGCAAGATTATTCGCAGGCCCTTGGTGGGTGTGGGGGGAGGAGAGAGGTGGGGAGAGCAGAAGGGAGGGAGGGGGGGAGGAGGGTAGGAAAGGAGGGAAGAAGAGAGGGAGAAGGAGAGAGAGGGGGAAGGAGGGGGAGAGGGAAGGAGGGGAGAGGGAAGGCGAGAGACAGAGAGACAGAGACAGACAGAGAGAGAGAGACCTGCACTCCCAGTACAATACAATACACTGCTGGTGGGTTAGGGGGGCAAAGAGGGGGGTTGTAAACCGGGTGGGAGCCAAGGTTTGGCTCTGCTGGCTGGCTCGTTCCTGGCATGTCTTCATCGCAAGGTGGCCTCCTCATCGGTGTCTTCCTCGAAATCCTTGACGTCAGCACTGGTGGATTGCCTGGCCCAGGCTCCCCTTTCGGCCTCTCGTTCTTTATGCGACTTGAATCTCCCAACGAAAATTTTGCGGTAGTTCAGGAACATGCCATTCATCGCATCAATGGCCCGCTCTGCGGACTCCTGCTTCTGGAAGTGCACAAACCCGTAGCCCTTGGGCCCCTTTTCGTCGCAGGCCACTTTGCAGGACAGGATGTTGCCAAACGCCGAGAAGATGTTGTACAGCGCCTTGTTGTCGATGGTCTTGCCCAGGTTCTTGATGAAGACGTTGCCCACCCCACTCTTGCGGAGCGAGGGGTCCCGCTGGGACCACATGATGCGCACGGGCCTGCCCTTGATGACATCAAAGTTCAGGGTTTCCAGGGCCCGCTTGGCGTCCACCGGTTGCTGGTAGTTGACGTACGCGTAGCCCAACGAGCGGCGGGTGATCTTGTCCCTGCAAATGCGGATGGAGAGGATGGGCCCGGCCGGGCTGAACTTCTCGTACAGCATCGCCTCTGTCACTTCAGGGTGCAGGTCGCCCACGTACAGCGAGGCCATAGGAAAGTCTGGGTTCCCCTCGGAGCCCCGGCTGGTCTCCGCATCCGCATCTGCATCCGCAGCTGCCGCCGCCGCCGCCGCCGCAGCCGCCGCCGCCGCCACCGCCGCCGCCACCTCCGCATCCGCATCCGCATCCGCCTCCCCCGAGGAGGGCGCCGCAGCCTCCGCTGCTGCGGCGGCGGCGGCGGCGGCGGCGGCGGCGGCGGCTTTGGCCGCGCTGGCCTCCACAACCGCTGCCGCCAGGGCGGCCTCCGCCTCCTCCCCCTCTGCCAGGGCGGCCGTCGCCTCCCCCCGGGTGGCCTCTGCCACTGCCTCCTCTACTGAGGCCTCGGCCTCCACCTCAGCCTCCACCTCTGCTTCCGCCTCCGCTACGGAGGCCTCCGCCACAGCCTCTGCCACGGTCGCCGCCGCAGCCTCCGCCGCCGCCGCAGCCGCTGCCGCCACCGCCGCCGCCAGTGTCGCCGCTGTCGCCACGGTCGCCGGTGCCGCCAGGCCGCTGCCGCGACCTCCCTTCCCGCGAGCTGGGGGGCGGAGAGGCGGGAAAGTGCAGGAGGGCGGGTGGGCGCTGGAACCCGGGCCGAGGGCGCGAGCGGGAGCTGGGGCCGGGACCCGGGGCCAGCCGATCTGGCGAGTCCAAGTCACTTGGGATAGCAAGCGAGCGCTGCTAGGAGCGCGCCGGTGCCTGTCGCCGCAGCCTGCAGCCTGCTGCTGCCGCCGCCGCTCGGTCGTGGGCTAGCGTGCGGGGCGCGGGCGGGCGGGCGGCGTGTGGTGGGGGGCGGGGGGTGTTGGCGTCTGTGGTCCGGGCAGCTGGGAAGGCTTCTGTCTCTTTGGTTCCCCCTGCGGCTGCTGCGGGGCTGTGGGGCCGCGGGCTGTGGGAGGGGGCGGGAGCGGGAGCTTTGGGGCGGGGGGGGGGGAAGGGGGGGGGGGGGGTGAGTCCACAGCCTCTCAGGTTGCCTGGATATTTATGAAGAGGAAGGCAGGGAAAGGGTTCCACTGTGGACTGCGGGAATACGGGTTAGATTTAGAGGGTTTTGTTTTATCCCCCCTCTCCCCATAGTACATTTAAATGATTAAATCAAGTACCTTGCAAGAGCGGGTGGGTGGCATGGAGAATACACTTGCCTGGCCTAAAACAAAGCCGAGAAAAATGGGTTTCTCACATCCAGGGCTTCTCCCCACTTCCGCTCACACACACTCCCCAAGATCACCGCCACCAAAGACACAACACCTTCTCTGAGCAGGAGCTGGGGCCAGTGGGGCAAGCTCCCCCTGCAGCCTGCTGACCCATTTTCTCAGAGAATCCGCCCCCCCCCCCCGCCTTTTCCAGCTCTTTCCCTCCTCTGCAACACTTGCAGAAGAGGGAATAAAGAACATGTATTCATTCATTCATAATGCCATGCCACAAATATTTATGGAGCCTGTGCCGGTCCCTAGGGATACAGGGGTCTGGGAAGCAGGAGACATAAGCTGGTTTTGAGCTTGTCCTTGGGAACAGACAGTCTGGGCTGGAAACCCTGTCCCTGCTCCAGACTACCGGAGAACTAGAGACCTGGGGTTCTTCCGCGTCCCCCCCCCCAATTCTTCTTCCCACCCACCCAGCCTCCATACATGCAGCCCAACAGAGGGGGAATCAAGAGCACCCTGTCCTTAGTGCTGTCTTCCATGATACCCTGAGGAAAGCCAAACCAAGGGCTGGGGACAGGGCCTGGTCCAGCACTTGTTTGTTCTTGGCTCTACCCTCAAGGTGCTAAGGTTACCAACATGAACCAAGAAATACACATCCATGTTCAAATCAAAAACAAAACCTGAAATCTCTAGAATGAGGTGCCTGGTCCCAGGTCATCAGCTAATATTTGTGAAAGCCTTATCAAGTACTTGGCACTGGGAGCTAAGGGACAGGCCATGTGATAAGTGAGCAGTGAGTGTTGATGTGTTCGAGGTGTGGGGCTGGGTGAGAAAAGGTGAGCAGTATGTGTTGTGGAAGCAGAGAGGCCACACAGGGCCAAATGCTGAGGGGATAGACAAGTGAGCAACCATTAGAGTAGAGTGTAACAGAAGCGAGGGTCCCACTTGCTCCAGAAAGGAGCACCCAGCCACTAACTCTTCCTGGTAGGAGTCAAGTGAGGCTGCACAGAAGATGAAAGCCCCAAGATGAGCTCTGAAAGGTGAGTCCACCGTGTGGAGGCAGGAAGGAAGGCATTCCAAACAGAGGGGTCAGTCTGTGCCAAGGCCCTGTGGCATGCTAGCACACACAAAGCCACTTCTGGTCATGCCCAATAATCTGGCGTGGACAGAGATCATGTCTCCAAGAGCACATGGCAGGAGATGGAGCTGGAAGGTGTGGAGCCCTGAAAAGCAAGCTAAGGTGCTTGGACTCTGTACCCAAGCTCACAGGCACTACTCAGCACATTCAGGGAGGGAATCGCGTCATCAGATCCTTAGAAAGAGTACAAATTAAACATCAACACAGAAAGTACTTAAGAGAGTAGATCTTAAAAGTTCTCATTACAAGAAAAAAATGTGTAACTATGTGAGGTGATAGATGTTAACTAAACTTACTGTGGTAATCGTATATCTCTGTCTCTATAGCTGTATCTGTATCTATCTATCTATCAAATCATTGTGTTGTACACCTTAACCCTATACAATGTTATATGTCAATTATATCTCAGTAAAACTGGGCAAAAAAAAAGCCCCCATCAATGCATATATAAATGTGCAAGTGCCCTCCCCTACACACAACTGAGACAGAGATGATAGAACAAAAAGACAGTCAGATGTGACCATTTCCAAAAGAGTCGGAACAACCCTTCCCTCTGTCCTTCCTTTCCTCCCATAAATAGGAGTTTCTCACTTACTGTGAGCCAGGCATTGAACTGCGTGGGATTTGGGCTCAGATGTAAAGAAAAAAATGATCAAACCCTCAGGACATCTCACTCCACTCAAGTTCAGGCTGTCCACACCAATCACAGAAATGCCAGCAGAAGGCAATAGGTGCTATCTGATTGGACTATGGTGGCCATGGAATTTCATCTGCCCAGCACATGTTCTCTCCTCCCCCTCATTCCTGCCCATCCACCTTCTTTGGGTAAATAAAGCCGTTTTTTGTGGTGGCAGTGTTGGCTGGACCTAGGCAGTTGCACATGACAGAACAACCCCCGAGCCTGCGGAACCGACCGAGTCACTGTGGGGTGTGAGGCAGTGAGAACTTTCCCATCGCTGGCTGGAAAGCAACCCAAGGTGGCTGAGAAGCAGACACACAGATATGTACCTCACCAGCTTGCGAGATCCAGCCCCCTACTGCCCCTAGACAGGGCTAGTGCCAACAAAGGAAAAGGACAGCGACGTAGGAAAAGCCTGCTGAATAGCCAGTGCTTGACCAAGGTGATCACTGTCACTGCTGTTAAGAGCCATCTCTGGGGGTCTAGGTTGCTTGTAGGCAGGAGGCAGATGAGCGGTGCCTCACCATTCCAGGTGGCCATCCAAGAGGGACCCGAGGAGGAAGAGGCCAGGGGGAAGCCATGATTCCTGGGGCGTAGCGGATGTGCAGTTGATGAGAAGAACTCCTTGGCCCGTTGTTGGAGACAGAAATGCCAAGCAGGACCGATTCAAGGACCAGGGCTCAACAACATCTCTTTCTCTGACTTTGACTTCCAGCCCACAGAGCCAACAGAAATCAGTGAAACAGCAGGAGAAAGAGGCTCAAGGATGTCATGCTATGGCCAGCAAATTCCCAAACCTGTCAAACCTGAAGACAATCCCTAGGCCCCTGAACCTCCAGCAACAGGAACAGGGCTACTAAGTGACTCGTCACTAAGTGACAAGGAGAGCAGCTAGGGAATGCTCTCCAAGTCCTTTCCCACAGAGGCCTCCAGGGGGCCCCTCCTTGTTTTAGTCCATTCCTGGCCAGTCCCTGCCATCTACAATCAAAAATGTTCTGACTACTAGGCACTGTGACAGAGGCAAAAATGATGAGCCCTGTGGAGCATCAGTGGAGGGAGGGAGAGGTCTCTTTCTTGTGGGAGGAAGTGTTATTCATCTCATTCATCCAATGATTTGACAAGTATTTAGGGAGGGCCTATGCTGTACCAGGCATTCTTCTAGGCAGAAGGTCCCTGTAATCAGGGAGCTTATTTTCTAGTAGGGAAGACAGACAATAAACACACCAGAAAAGATGAAAGCATGTAAAGGTTGCTACGAATGCCCTCATGGAAATAAACAAGATGGTTTGGTACGCATTACCTAGAACCCCCCGCGCCCCCCCCCCAAAAGTGGCAAAGGTCAGGAATGGCCTTCCTGAGGACAATGATAAGTGGTCAGTCCTGCCAGGAGCCAGGCGAAGAACCTGCCCAGCAGGGAGAACTACAGTCCCCCCTGGCCTGTGACAGAAAACTGGGGTGCCAGAGGGGCAGAAAGGATGTCAGTGTGGCTGAAGCCCAGTGAGAGGTGGGGCGGAGGGACAAGAAGAGGGTGCAGCGGTGGGAAGGAGCCATGATGAAGAGTTTTGTTTTTACTCAAAAGTGTTCTGGGGAGGGGCGCCTGGGTGGCTCAGTCGTTGGGTGTCTGCCTTCGGCTCAGGTCATGATTCCACGTCCTAGGATCGAGCCCCGCATCAGGCTCCCTGCTCGGCGGGAAGCCTGCTTCTCCCTCTCCCACTCCCCTTGCTTGTATTCCCTCTCTTTCTGTGTCTCTCTCTGTCAAATAAATAAATAAAATCTTTATTTTAAAAAAAAGTGTTCTGGGGAACCAGAGAGAGGATTGAATCAAGGGAGTGCCATGACCTAATTATATTCAATAATTTCTCACTGGCTGCTCTCTGTGGAAAATATTGCAAGTGGGCAGAGCACAAAGGAAAGTGAGGAGACCAATTCGGACCCTCTTGTAGTAGTCCAGCTGAGAGATGGCAGTGACTTGGCCAAGACTGGCAGCATGAATTTGGAGAATAGTGCATGGGGTCACATGACATTCTGGAAAGAGAAGAGACATCACTTGCTGATGCATTGAAGGCAGTTGGTAAACAAACTTAAGAAATGAATGATTACTATAAGAATATTTTCTTTCAAGTCTTGATCATGGAGGTGTTGTGTATGGTCATAGGCAAAATGGGGAGTGGGTGTGGTAGGTTTGGAGAAGGGAGAAAAAAACAGTTGGGGGGGTGTCAAGAGCTCTTATTTGCACATGTTAAGTTTCTGAAGTCTATTTGTCATCCATATAGGCTGGCAAGACTGAATTATTGAGGGAACAGGGCACAGATATGGTATTGAAAGCCAGGAGACTGGGCGGGACCCCCTAGAGAGAGAGGATAGTCAGGGGAAGAAGGTGCAGGGCTATTCCCTGAAACGCGCCCGCATTTAGAAGTTAAGTTGAGGATGAGAAGCCAGCAGAAAAGATTGAGAGGGACTGGGTGTTAAAAAAAAGGGCTGGCCCCAAACCTGACTTGCATGGTCTAGCCTCAGTGTCCTCACTCAGGTCCTGCTTTCAGTACTCCTGGCAGCACGTGCATGGGAGTTGGTTTAAAACGGGACAGCAAGAGACTTTGTGTGCTAGAATTTAGCTTCTCTTTCTGTTTATTTCTCAGTGGAGCTTTAAAAGGAGATAGGTTCAGATCCGGAGACATTTTGAGAGTGTTTGGAGCCAGCACTGGTCTTCCATTTCATGTGGCCCACTTCCTTCTTCCTATCAGGAGGGAGAAATGGAAAGGAGTGGGAATGCAGTTCAGAGAGCAGGGGAAAGGAGTAGAAAAGAATGGAAGAAGGTACGGGACGGGGGGGCGGGTGTGTTCTAATGGGGAGAGGAACAGCTCAACTCCACATACAACAATGAATCAAAACACCGAAAACAGTGATCTACATAAAGAAGTCTCTTCCCATGAATTTCTCGTTGGCATAGCTGTAGGAAGGATGCCCGGGGAAAAGAGAATGAAAGTGTAACTGTGTTTTGGAGTAGGGAAATCATTTCTGTCAATTCACACTGTCCCCTCAAATTCCCCCCAAATGAAAATAATTATGAGATACAAGCCAACCAAAAAGCAGCCTTAGGCTTTAATTTAGGAAGAATTGGAAAGTGTTTGGATGTGCCCCTGTTATATAACAAATAATAACAATGATTATTATATTGTCTTGAGTAAATACAGCACATTGAGCAAACAGTCCTTTGGATCCTCATAAAGTGAAATGTTAAGGAAGACAGATATGTGGGGCAGGGAAGGAGTGGGGATCGGGCCTATAGAAATAAGAGCCCCAGGACATCAGGACATATGCAGGAGCATGTTTATCGTGGGAAGGTTCATATTGGGCAAACTAGGACACAAAGCAAACACTCATCATTTGGGGAATGACTGAAGACATTGCAGTGCAGCCAGTCCATGGATTATTATGCAACCACTAGCAAGTATGAATTATGTCCATATGGACTGATTTAGGGGGACCTCCAAAATATGCTATTATTAAGTGAGAGAGGATTGCAGAGAAGGGGACAGTACAAGGTCCCATTTGTATGTGTGTGTGTGGGGGGTGGAAATAGGAGGTTGTGATCTCATACTTATTTGTCTGCCTATTTGACATCTCCACCTGGATGTCTCGTGGACATTTCATCCTTAAATGGCAAAAATGGAATTCCTGAACTTCTTTCACCTCTGGATTCCTACACTCCCTCACTTTGCTCCTTCCACAGAAGTCTTCCCCTTCTTGACGAATAGCTCCACCACCCATCTGGGTATTAAAGCGAAATAAAAATGAAGAGGCACCCCTATTTCCTTCCTCTCCCACTCCCACATCTTCCCCTGGCCACTCTCTCATCTTTCAGCAATTCCTATCACCTCTGCTTCCAAACACCACTCGAACCTCTCCAACCCCACTGGAGTCCACCATTATGTCTCTCATGGGTTCTGCCAAAACCTCCTAACTGGTTGCCTGCTTCCACCAAACCGCCTTCTCCATTCAGTAGCCAGACTGATCTTTCTGAAAAATGAATGGCTCTCCTTGCCTCCCCTACTCAAAACCCCAGAAGGTCTCCCCATTTCACTTTGACGAAAGTACAAACTCCTCAATGTGGCTTAAATATAATGAGCTGCATGACCTGGCCCTTGCCAACCTCCCCATTCTCACCTTTCTATATCCTGGTCACTGTGGGCCTTCTTAGAATACTCTTGACCACTCCAGGATCCAAGCTTGATTCTTCCTGAGGGCTTCTCCCTACCTGAATCTGTCTTTCTCGATCCTTTTGAAATCATAAACAGGTTTTTAAACATACAGAAAGTTACAGCAGGTCACAGAACACTCACCCAAGTACATGTCCCTTAGAATGAAAAAAACAAACAGAACCCCCCCCAAACACAACATTTGTCCTATTTTTGTTTCAGACGTTTAGATTTTAGGACAATAAAACAATACAAAATACAGCTGCCATCTCTTTTGGAACTGTCCCCAGTCCCATTCCCCTCTGTTCCTCCCCACCTCAATAGGGCACATACCTAGGTCACTTTGGGGTGTGATTAAAGGCAAGAGACAAGCCAGTCCTCGGTTTCTCCCTCTTGTTTCTTTTCCTCTCTGCCTCTTTCCCCTCACTCCTTCCCTGAGGGTGAGCATTTCTTTGACCCTTTCCTTGTTGATCTCTCAGAAGCAGACTGGGTCTGCAAAAGGGAACATAATTGGTGATATTTGGGCTCAGGATGGTCATGAGCAATGAAGAAGCCTATACTGCTAGCAGTCACTGTATATTCCTAAATTCCTGAGCCAAAATTCCTCAAAGAAGATGGGTCTTGGAGTCAAATGGACTTGGAATGTCAGAATCCCAGAGCAAAACACGTAACCACTCTGAGCCTCAGTACGTGCTCTGAGTTTGAGTTTCAGAAGCCCTAACTAAGGTTCTTAGGGATTTCCTTTATAACAAGTAGTTTTTGCCCCAACCCTGCTTAGGAACCAAGAACAAAGGGCTATCTCGACTGATGATTTTTATAGAGCGTTTCAGGCATGTTTGTCCCTGGGGACCAATTCTCCTTCCAACGTATGCTTACGATTCTAACTAATGCCCTTCGTTGTCATAATCTTAGGCAGTTTACAGACATGATCTTATAAAAATATACCTATAGATATGCCCCAGGCCATGACTTACTAGCTGTGCTTACCTTGTCCAAGTTGCTTTACCATTTTTGTTTGTTTCTTTAGCTTTGGAGTCTTCATCTGTACAAGGGGATAGTTGTTAAGGATGAAAAGTGGTAATATATGGGAAATGTTTGTCACAGTGCCTGGCATGCATTCAATGCCCAACACAAGAGACTCCTTATTAATGCCATTTCCCTCTGTCTTGAGGATATCCTTGTTCAGCTGGTTTTTGAAGACTCGGTGTCTTTCCTTTCTGGTGTCCAAGGAAGCCTGGCTTTTCCTCTCTAACCAGGAGCAAAGTGTCAGTTCAGAGGGAGTCTGATCCTCTGAGTCACATCCCAGGCTATGACTGGATCTTACTCCAGGCAACTGCCTGATTCCCCAGCCTGAACTCACTTTTCTTACACCCTCATTCAGGTTTTCCTTAGTTCTCCCAACCTTAGGACCTTTTTATAATCCATTTATTTATTTTCCCTGAGGTCCGAGGACTTTACAAGTCAACACAGGAAAGCATGCCATTCTCCGTACTCAAGAAAACCACCCAGAAGATTTGATAATACAATCTCAATGAAATGGGGATATTGAGTCACGAGTGAATTTTCCCTCAACTGCTATTCATCCCTTCAAGCACCCTTTTTGGGGACAATTTGGACATAAATTACTGTTAGGTGATACACTCCTTCGACTTCTTTGCTGTAGGATACTGAATGCATTTTGATGTCTCCATGATATCTCTGGAACATTCACAATGGTGCTTTGACACATTCATGGGCTATGGATGTGTGAATGGCTGATTCTCAATACTATGAGTTGTTGAGCAATTTAAGTTCCCACTCTATATAATAAATGTACAATGAAATCTCCTTCCATATGGTAAAGTCTTGCTAAAGTCACAGCGGTTAACCATAGGACCTCCTACCGAACATACACACCGTCTTTTAAAAAACCGTTCTTTAAAAAAGAAAAAGAAACAGAAAAGCATTGTTCTCACTGAAAGGAAGTCATGCACATGGTAAATAAAATAGTGATGACCAGAAAGTGCAAAGGAGCTTATGACAAAAAGCAAAGGCTCAAGACCCCATCACTTCTCAACCCCTTATTGTGCTTCCCAGGGTAGAGCATTTTAATAATTCCTGTTTGCACTGTTCTGGCAGTTACCCTCTTACCTCTAGATAAAGTGCTTAATCTGCTATTTCAATAATTCATCAACTTCAAACATCATCAGTTGACCACATTCTGCTTACAGAGGAGAATTTAACTCACTCACGTGTCTTCAATCTGCCCTCTCTTTCTCTTGGCTTCTATACCTTCTTTTGATGTTTAGTTCCTCTATTGGTGACTCTGGTAACCTTATTTTAGTTTTGAAAAATTTTGTTAGTTACCATACAGTGCAATATTGGTGTCTGGAGCATAATTCAGTGATTCATCACTTACATACCACACCGAGTACTCATCACAACAATTGCCCTCTCTAATACCCATCCCCCATCTAGCCCATCCCCCACCCACCTCCCTCCATCAACCATCAGTTTGTTCTCCAACATTAAGAGTCACTTATGGCTTGCTTCCTTCTCTCCGTTTTGTCCTTTCCCCCTTCCCATATGTTCATCTGTTTTCTTTCTTAAACTCCACATATGTGTGAGATCATATGGTATTTGTCTTTCTCTGACTTATTTCACTTAGCATAATACACTCTAGCTCCATCCACGTCATTGCAAATGGCAAAATTTCATTCTTTTTGATGGCTAAATTATATATCTATCTATCTATCTATCTATCTATCTATCTATATATATATACATATACACATGTATATGTATATGTATATATAGTGTATATATATAGATATATATATATATATACATACATATGTGTGTGTGTATATATATATATTCACCCCTCATCTTCTTTATTCATTCATCAGTCGATGGACACTTGGGCACTCTCCACAGTTTGGCTATTGTTGATAATGCTCCTATAAAACATTGGGGTGCATGTACCCCTTTGAATCTGTATTTTTGTATCCTTTGGGTACATTCCTAATAGTGAAGTTGCGGGATCGTAGGGTAGTTCAATTTTTAACTTTTGGAGGAACCTCCAAACTGTCCACCAGAGTGGCTGCGCCAGTTTGCGTTCCCACCCACAGTGCACGAGGATTCCTTTTTCTCCACATCTTTGCCAACTCGTATTTCTCGTGTTGTTGATTTTAGCCATTCTGACAGGTTTGAGGCTTTATCTCATTGTAGTTTTGACTTGCATTTCCCTGATGGTGTGTGGCGTTGAGCATCCTTTCATCCAACAGACGTTAGCCGTCTGGATGTCTTCTTTGGAAAAGTGTTTATTCATGTCTTCTGCCCACTTCTGAACTGGATTATTTGGTTTTTGGGTGTTGAGCTTGGTAAGTTCTTTATAGATTTTGGATACTAATCCTTTATCAGATATGTTGTTTGCAAATATCTTCTCCCATTCCGTAGGCTGCCTTTTCGTTTTGCTGATTGTTTCCTTCGCTGGGCAGAAGCTTTTTATCTTGATAAAGTTCATTGCTACGGCCGAGGTCAAAAAGGTTTCTGTCTGTGTTCTCCAGGATTCTGATGGTTTCCTGTCTCACATTTAGGTCTTTCATCCATTTTGAATTTATTTTTCTGTACGGTGTAACCCTCAGCTATTTTTTTTTTTTTGCCTATACCTTAGTCAGTTTACCTTGATTTTCTATAAAATGAGTATATTGCCATGCCTATCCTTCCCTTCCCTCAAGTTCTTTACCTCCTTTCTACCTCCTCTTCCAGTCAGACTCATAATCATTTATATCCACTTCTGGAAAACTAATCCAATCTTTTCTGCTTTTACCTTTCAATGAATCTCTAATAATGTTGAACATAGAGCCACGTTTCTTCACCAAATGTAGGCTGGGCCACTAGAAGGAGATTAATCCTAGTATCAAGTTCAAATCCTCCCTTTTACCTTATTCCGTTAACTTCCAAAGGGCTGCTGCATTTGAGTTCCATTTATATTTGACTTAGGCATCAAACTCCCTCCCTCCCTCCCTCCCTCTCCCACTTTCCCTTTCTCTCTCCCTCTGTGTCTGTCTCTCTCTCTCACACATGCACACACACGCATATTAAATGGCCGCCAGGCAATTGATCATTAAACCATTTAATCTTATAACAACTTATAAAATGGGTGTTATTATAATCTTCATTTTACACCCAGGAAACCTTCAGTAGCAAGTATTTAAATAACCTGCCCACCAAGGTCTCACAAAGTGTAAGAAGCAGAGCCTGGAATCCGATTCAAAGAAAGGCAGTCTCATTCCAGAGTTGGTCCTGGCGACCACTATGTTATGCTTCACTAAGCGTCTCCCTTTGGCTTTATCAGGATCCACAAATATACCCCATGCTGTTAAGACAGGTGGGGCAGTACACAGATACAAGAATAGTGGTTGGCAATCCATCCTCTTCCTGTCACAACCCCCACCAACCCCAGACTCTGGGGGTTACAGAAAACAATAATGTCTGCTTTTGTTTTTTTTCTTTTACACTGTTCTCAAGTTCATACAAATCTATAAAAACAGGTTGACATTTTCCTGAATAGCTATCTTTCTTTCTTTCCTTCTTCTTCCTTGCTTCCTTCCTTCCTGTCTTTCTGTCTTTCTTCCTTTCTTTCTTCCTGTCTTTCTCCTTCTTCTTGTCAAAAGTGGTATCCCATTTTTCTGTGACTTTCCACATTCACAGAACAGGTAAACACATGCAGATCAAGTTATTTCTATTTTACTAAAGTCTGCATTAATGACAAACAAATTTATGCAACAATGCCCTGATTGTTCCATGTTTTATTTTTGCAGACAAGAAGACAGAAGTCATTCTTACCTTTGCTCCCTTTTCCATAAGGTGTCTTTTTCTCGGCCTGCTTTTGACACTTAATTTTTGTTTTCAGAGCAATTGGTTTATGGTGGGCCTTAAATTCAAAGACCATCTTGGAGTTGTGAGTTTTTGGTTTTTGCCTCATATTTGGAACACTTTCTACCATTATATCTTCAAATACTTTCCTGTCTGTCCCTCCCTCTTTTTTCTTCAGAGGCACAAAGGACATGTAGATTTGGTGATTTGATAATGTCCCACAGGTCAATGAGGCTCTTTCCGTTTATATTTGATCTTTAGTTTTTATTTTTATTTTGTTTTTTAAGTTTTAATTTAAATTCCAGAGATTTAACATAGTGTTATTTTAGATTCAGGTACACAATATAGTGATTCAACACTTCCATACATTACCCTGGGCTCATCACAATAGGTGCACACCTTAATCCCCATCACCTATTTAACCCAGCTCACCATCCACTTCCCCTCTGGTAACCATCAGATTTTTCTCTATAATTAATAGTCTGTTTCTCTCTTTTCACTTTGCTTATGTGTTTTGTTTCTTAAATTCCACATATGGTATTTGTCCTTTCCCGTCAGACTTATTTTGCTTAGCGTTATAGTCTTTCGCTCCATCCATGTCATTGCAAATGTCAAAATTTCTTTCTTATTTATGGCTGAGTAATACTCCATTGTGTATATATACCACCTCTTCTTTATCGACTCATCAGTCGATGGACACTTGGGCTGCTTCCATATCTTGGCTATTGCAAACAATGCCACTATAAACATAAGGGTGTGTGTATCCTTTTGAATTAGTGGTCCTGTATTCTTTGGGTAAATACACATTAGTGTGATTGCTGGGTCATAGGGTAATTCTATTTTGAATGTTTTGAGGAACCTCCATACTGGTTTCCACAGTGACTGCACCAGGTTGCATTTCCACCAACAGTGCACGAGGCTTCCTTTTTCTCCACATCCTCACCAACACCTGTTGTTTCTTGTGTTGTTAATTTAACCATTCTGACAGGTGTGAGGTGGTATCTCATTATGGTCTTTTTATTTGAGAGAGAGAGAGCATGAGTGGGGGGGAGGTTTTGGGGGGCAGAGGGAGAGGGAGAAGCAGGCTCCCTGCTGAACAGGGAGCCCGACACAGGGCTGGGTCCCAGGACCCCGGTATCACGACCTGAGCCAAAGGCAGATGCTTAACAGACTGAGCCACCCAGGCGCCCCTCTTACTGTGGTTTTGATTTGCATTTCCCTGATGGTGAGTGATGTCGAGCATCTTTTCCTGTGTCTATTGGGGCCATCTGGATGTCTTCTTTGGAGAAATGTCTGTTCACGTCTTTTGCCCATTTTTAAAATTGGGTTATTTGTCTTTGGGGAGTTGAATTTTTAATAGTTCTCTCTATATTTTGGATACTAGCCCTGTATGGGATATGTCATTTGCAAATATCTTCTCCCATTCTGTAGGTTGTCTTTTAGTTTTGTTGATTGTTTCCTTCACGTGCAGGAGCTTTTCTTTTTTTATTTTGATGTAGTCCTAGTAGTTTATTTTTTTTTCTTTCCCTTGCCCCCAGAGACACATGGAGAAAGAATTTGCTACAGCCAATGTCAAAGCAGTTATTGCCTGTGTTCTCTCCTAGGAGTTCTATGGTTTCTGGTGTCACATTTAGGTCTTTAATCCATTTTGAATTTATTTTTGTGTATGGTGTAAGAAATTGGTCCAGTTTCATTCTTTTACATGTTGCTCTCCAGTTATCCCAACACCATTTGTTGGGGAGACATTCATTTTCCCACCAGCTGTTCATTCCTGCTTTGTCGAAGATTAAATGACCATATGGTTGTGCATACATTTCTGGGTTTTCTATTGTGTTCCATTGATCTGTGTGTGTCTATTTTTGTGCCATTACCATACTGCTTTGATCACTACAGCTTTGTAATATAACTCAAAACCCACAATTGTGATGTCTCCGGCTTTGTTTTCCTTTTCTTTTTCAAGGTTGCTTTGGTTATTTGGGATCTTTTGTGGATTCATACAAATTTTAAGATTGTTTTGTTCTCGTTCTGTGAAAAATGCTATTGGCGGTTTCATAGGACTTCATTAAATGTGTAGATTGCTTTGGGTAGTATAGACATTTTAACAGTATTTGTTCTTCCAATCCATGAGCATGGACCATCTTTCCATTTCTTTGTGGCATCTTTCATTTCTTTCATCAATGTTTTCTAGTTTTCAGAGTCCAGGTCTTTCACCTCTTTGGTTAGGTTTATTCCTAGGTATCTTATTATTTTGGGTGCAATCGAAAATGGGATTGTTTTCTTAATGTCTCTTTCTGCTGCTTCATTATTGGCGTATAGAAATGCAACTGATTTCTGTACATTTATTTTATGTCCTGCAGCTTTACTGAATTTGTTTACCACTTCTAGCCATTTTCTTGGTGGAGTCTCTCAGGTTTCCTACATATGGTACCATGTCATCTGCAAATAATGAAAGTTTTACTTCTTCCTCACCAATTTGGATGCCTTTTGTTTCTTTTCATTGTCTGATTGCTGTGGCTAGCATTTCTAGTACTATGTTGAATAAAAGTGATGAGAGTGGACATCCTTGTCTTGTTCCTGGGCTTCGGGGAAAAGCTCTCAGTTTTTCCCCATTAACGATGATGTTAGCTGTGCGTTTTTCATAGATGACCTTTATTGTGGTTGAGGTATTTTCCCTCTAAACCTATTTTGTGGAGGCTTTTTATCATGAATGGATGTTGAACATTGTCAGTTGCTTTTTTGGCATCTCTTGGGAGGATCATGTGGTTCTTATCCTTTCTCTTATTGATGTGATGTATCACATTCATTGATTTGCAAATGTTGAACCACCCTTGCAATCCAGAAAAAAATCCCACTTGGTCGCGGTGAATGATTTTTTTAAATATATTGTTGAATGTGGTTTGCTAGCATTTCATTGAGAATTTTTGCATCTATGTTCATCAGGAATATCGGCCTGTAGTTCTGCTTTTTAGTCGTGTCTTTATCTCGTTTTGGAATCAGGGTAATGCTGACCTCATAGCACGAATTTGGAAGTTTTCCTTCCACTTCTATTTTTAGGAATAGTTTAGGAATGATAGGTATTAACTTTTCTTTAAATGTTTGATAGAATTTGCCTGTGAAACTATCTGGTCCTGGACTTTTGTTCATTGGGAGTTCTTTGATTACGGATTCAATTTCTTTGCTGGTTACAGGTCTGTTCAAATTTTCTGTTTCCTCCTGTCTCAGTTTTAGTAGTTTATATGTTTCTAGGAATTTATCTATTTCTTCTAGGGTGTCTGATTTGTTAGCATATAGTTTTCCATAATAACCTCTTAGGATTATTTGTATTTCTGTGATGTGGGTTGTTGTTTCTCCTCTCTTAATTGTGACATTATTTGCTTGAGTCCTTTTTTGTTCTAGATAAGTCTGGCTAGAGGTTTATCAATTTTAATGATTTTTCTTCAACGAACCAGCTCCTGGTTTCACATATGTTCTCAACTTTTTTTTTTTTAATTTTCTGTATTATTTGTTTCTGATCTAATCTTTATTATTTCCTTCCTTCTGCTGGTTTGGGGTTTTGTTTGTTCTTCATTTCCCAGCTCCTTTAAGTGTAAGGTTAGGTTGTTTATTTGAGATTTTGCTTGCTTCTTGAGGTAGGCCTTTATTGCTAGAAATTTCCCACTTTGAACCTCTTTTGCTGCATCCCAAAGGTTTTGCACCATTGTGTTTTCAGTTTCATTTGTTTTCGTGTGTGTGTGTGTGTGTGTGTGTGTGTGTGTGTGTGTGTGTTTAATTTCTTCCTTCATTTCCTGGTGGACCCATTCGTTGTTTAGGAGCATGTTATTTAACCTCCATGTATTTGTGGTCTTTTCAGGTTTTTTTCTTGTGGTTGACTTCAAGTTTCAAAGTTTGCGGTCATAAAAGATGGAGGTTATGACTTTGATCATTTTGAATTTGTTGAGGCTTGTTTTGTGGCTTAATATGTGATCTGTTCTGGAGAATGTTCCATGTACACTTGAAAAGAATGTGTATTCTGCTGTTTTAGGATGCAGTGTTCTGGATATATCTGTTAAATCCATCTGGTCCAGTGTGTCGTTCAAAGCCATTGTTTCCGTATTGATTTTCTGCTTAGATGATGTGTCCATTGATGTCAGTGGGGTGGTAAAGTCCCTTACTATTATTGTATTATTATCAATGAGTTCCTTTATGCTTGCTATTAACTCTTTTATGTATTTGGGTGCTCCCATGTTGGGTACATAAATATTTACAATTGGTATATCTTCTTGTTGGATTGTGCCCTTTATTATTATATAGTGTCTTTCTTTGTCTCTCGCTACAGTCTTTGTTTTAAAATCTATTTTGCCTGATATAAGTATTGCTACTTATGGAGACTCTTTTTAAATGTGGTATCAAATTGTGGTTTTTAGTTGTATTTTCTTAATGGCCTGAGGTGTTGAACATGTGTTCATGTGCATATTTCCCATCCATGTATCTTCTTTGGCGAACCATCTGTTCTAATCTTTTGTCCACCTCTTACATGGTTGGTTGTATTCTTAATATTGAGTTTTGAAAGTTCTCTTGGTATATTCTGGATAACAGCCCTTGATCAGATTTATGTCGTATCTAAGAAAACTTGGCCTAACACAAGTTCAGAAGAGGTTTCTGTATGTTTTCCTCTAGAATTTTCTTAAGCTTACATTTAGGTCTATGATCCATTTTGAGTCCATTTTTGCCTACATATAGTAAGAGGTATTGATCAGTGCCCACATTTGGGGAGTAGGAATATCGGATGTGCTACCACCACTTCTTGAAAGACTCTCCTTTCTACACTGAATTGCCTTTGTATCTGTGTCAAAAATTAGTTGTCTTTACATGGGTGGGTTTATTTCTGCATCATCTCTTCTGTTCTAATGGCCCATTTGTCTCTCCTTATGCCAGTATCACAGTGTTTTGATAACTGTTGCTTGACAGTAAGTCTTGAAATCAGGTATTGTTAACTCTCCACCTTTGTTCCTCATTTTTTAAGGTTATACTGGCTATTGTACATCCTTTGTAATCCCACGTGGAACTCAGAATATTCTTGTCAATTTCTACAAAACATTCCTTCTGGGATTTTGAATGGGGTTGCGTTGCTCCTACAGGTCAATCTGGGGAGAACGGGCATGTTAATTATGTTGCATCTCCTGACACAATGAGCATGAAATATCTTCCCATTTGTTTATGTTTCCTTTAGTTTCTCCCAACAGTAGTGTCAGGGTATATACCTTGAAAGTATCATCCCTAAGTATTTCATACTTTAATATTTTCTGATGCAGTTGTGAATTTATTTCAATTTCTCACTGCTTGTTACAGGATATCCAAATACACCAATTATATATTGACGTTGTATTGTATCCTGCAACCTGACTAAACTGACTTAGTCTAATTGCTTGGGTGTATGTGTGTGTGTTTGTGCGTGTATGTGTGTGTGAGTGTTCCTGAAGATTTTATGTCTATCAGACCACAACATCTTCAAAGAGAGATCATTTTACTTCTTCTTTTCCAACGTGGGTGCCTTTTATTTCTCTTTTATGCCTTTTTGCCCTGGCTAGCACTTCCATAGATGTGGTGCGTGTGGACATCAGGTGAGTGTGCCTGATCTCAGGGGGGAATAATTCAGTCTTTTACCATTAAGTACGATGTTAGGTGTTGGATATTCCTAAGTGTCCAGGATCCGGTTGAGTAAGCTCCCTTCCCTTCCCAGCTAGGTGAGAGTTTTTATCATGAAACGGTGTTGGATTTTGTAAATGCTCTGTTGAGACTATCATATGGTTTTTCTGATTTTAGTTTGTTAACATGGTGAATTGCATTATCTGATTTTTGAAAGTCAGGTGAACATCGTATTCCTAGGATAAACCCCATTTGGTAATGATGAATTATTTTTTTTTACATGTATTGTTTAAATTTGATTTGTTAACGTATTCTTCAGTAATTTTCCGTCTTGTTCATAAGTGATGTTGGTCTATACTTTTCCTTCCTTGTAATGTCTTTTTCTGGTTTTTGGTGTCAGAGCGAGGCTGGCATGATAGAATGAGCATGAACATTAAAACGAAGTTATCTGAAAGAGCTTATGTTAAATTGGTACTATTTGTTCCTTGAGGGTTTGGTGCATTTCACCAGTGGAGCTATCTGCTATTTTCTTTGTGGGAATATTTGTAATTATACATTCAGTTTCCTTAGTAGATACAAGACTCTTCCCAGGTTTTCTATTTCTTATTGAATGAACTTTGGCAGTTTGTGTAATTCAAGAAATCTGTCCATTTTAACCAAGTTGTCAAATTTACTGGCATAGGGTTTTTCACAATATTTCCTTATTATCATTTTAATATCTGCAGGTTCTGTCCTGATGTCATCAGCCTTGTTGTGATACTGGTAATTTGTGTCTTCTCTCTCTTTTCCCTGAACAGTTAACCTAAAGGCTTATTAGTTTTATTGATTTTCTCAAAGGAAATAGCTTTTATTTTGTTGATTTTCTCTATTGTTTTTCTGTTTTCTGTTTTACTGATTTCTGCTCTGATGTTTACTAGTCCCTTTCTTCTTTACTTTGGCTTGGATTTGGCTCTACTTTGGTTTGAATTTTCCCTCATTTCTTAAAATTGAATCTGACATCATTGATTTGAGGCATTTCTTCTTTCCTTTATATATAAATCGTGTTTCTCATAGACAACATATAGTTGGGTCTTGCATTTTTTTATCCACTGTGAAAATATGCCTTTGAATTCGTGTATTTAGACCATTCGCATTTTACGCGGCTATTGACATAGAGTAATATCTACTATGTTTGTAACTGTTTTCTATTCATTACACTTGTTCTTTTTCTTTTCTCCCCCTCTTTTACTGGCTTCTCTGGGATCAACTGAGCACTTTATATGATTCCATTTTGTCTCCGCCTTTAGCATATCAATTATGCTTTAAATATTTTTAAAACGATTATCCTAGAATTTATAATACCTGATCAAAGTCCATCTTCAAATAACACTACGCTGCTTCATGTGTAGTGCAGGTACATCATAACAGAGTTTCTCTGGTTTTCCCGATTTCCCAGAGTTTTTCCTGATTTCTCCCTCTTGTCTCTCATGGCAATGCTGTCATTCACTTCATTTACCAGTATGCTATAATCATTGAATACATTGTTACTATTACTTTAAATGAAAAGTTATCTTTTAGATCATCTAAGGATAAGAACAATCAATGATTTTCTTTCACTTTCATTGATTTCTTTTTCTATGTTCTTCCTTTCATTATGTAGATCTGAGGTTTTGACCTTTATTATTATCCTCCTCTCTGAGGAAACTCTTTTAACATGTTGTGCACAGCAGGTCTCCTGTCATTGAATTCTCTCGGTTTGGGTTTATCTGGGGAAGTTTTTATTCTGCTTTCATTTTTGAAGAACAATTTCCCTGGATGCAGATTGTTCAGTTGGTGGATTTTCTTTTCTCTCAACATTGTAACTATTTCACTCCACTCTCTTCTTGTTTGCATGGCTTCTGACCAGAAGCCCAATGTGATTCTTATCATTGTTCCTCTACTTATGACCTTTCCCTGCCTCCCCTGGCTTCTTTCAAGATTTCATCCATTGTCTGTTTTTGCAGCCTGAATATAATATTCTAGGTTTTTTTCTTCTGTTCTGTTCGGTTTTGTTTTTGCATTTATACTGCTTGGTGTTCTCTGAGCTTCCTGGATCCATGTTTTGGTGTGTGTCATTTGGAATATTCTCAGCCATCATTACATCAAACTTTTCTTCTGCTCCATTTTCTCTTTCTCCTGCTCTTGGTATTCTGATTAGGTTTATGTCACTTGTTTTGAACTTCTCCTACAATATTTTGATGGTATTTTACTTTTAAAATATTTTTTCTTTGTATTTCAGTCAGTTTGCAAAGTTTCTATAGACATATCTTCAAGCTCACTAATTATTTCATCAGTTGTGTCCAGTATACATCAAAAGCAGTTTTCATATCTTTTAGCATTTTTAATTTTCACCGTTTACTTTTGATTCTTTCTCAGAGTTTCCATCCTTCCATTTACAATACCCATCTGTTCTTGCATGTTTTCTATTTTTTCCCCATTAGAGCTCTTTTTTTTAATAAAGATTTTATTCATTTATTTCTGAGAGAGAGATAGCAAGAGAGAGCACAAGCAGGAGGGAGAGAGGGAGAAGCAGGCTCCCACTGAGCAGGGAGCCCAATGTGGGGCTCGACCCCAGGATTCTGGGATCATGACCTGAGCGGAGGCAGATGCTCAACAGACTGAGCCACCCAGGTGCTTCATCCATTAGAGCTCTTAATATATTCATTGTAGATGTTTTAGATTCCTTATCTGTTTGTGTCTTTGAATGCATGAGCTGTGGCTGATGCTAGGTTCAGGGGAAAGGCTCTAACCCTGTGACTGGTTGGTGTGTGTCTCTAACAAGGCCTTGGCCTCTGTTCTATAGAGCTCAAAAGAAAGTTTTATACCCTGTGCAATAAACAGGTCCGTCAGGTGGTTGCTCATGAAAAAGCAGTCATTAGAGAGTGAGAGAATGTGAGAGAATAACACAAAGATGGAAAAGAGTGAAAAAAATAAAACAGCCATGCTGAGGTCTATATTTGTAAGAACAGACAGCTTACTAAGACCTTAAATCCCTCTGATGATGATGCTCCCTATGCTTCTCTCACACACATTCTCATCCTGATCCTGTGGCATCAATGGTTATAAAAAGTGGCCCTGAATGCCTTATCCCCAAACCTCCTAATGGACCAGAAGACACCATGATCCTACTGGTTAATTTTAAGTCAGACAGTGAACATGGATGGGTCCTCTTAAGTGCTGAAGCATATCAACAAGCCAAAGCGATACTCTATACTCTGCTGTTGGCTTGGGCCCAAGGTCTCCAAAGCTAATATGGTAACAACCATGGAGGAGTCTCCTAATCCTGATGATATTGATTGGGACTCCCTGGAGGAAGAAGCTGTGGTAGGCTGAATAATGGCTTCCCAAGATATACACATCCTATTGCTGAACCTTTGAATGCTAGCTTATATGGAAATGACTTTGAAGATGCAATTAAGGATCTTGAGATTTGGAAACTGTGCTGGATCACTCAAGTGGGCCCTAAATGCAATCACAAGCAACCTTGTAAGAGGGAGTCTAGGGAGATTTCATATAGAAGAGAAAGCAACGTGATCACAGAGGCAAAGATTGGAGTGATTGTGGCCACAAGCCAAGGAATGCAAGCAGCCACCAAAAGCTGAAAGAAGCAAGAAGAGATCGTCTGCTAGAGCCTCTGCAAGGAGCACAACCCTGCAGACACCTTGATTTCAGCCCAGTGAAACTGACTTCAGAGTTCTTGCCTCCAAGCCTGTGAAAATTAATTTGTTGTTGTGCTAAGCCACCAAATTTGTGGTAATTTGTTACAGCAGCCTCATGAAACTAATATAAGAGCTTACCAACATGAACTGAGTAGAGAAGATCCCCCTTGAAGCCTATGGTATAACCACCCAAACATAAAAAAATTAAGGAAGAGGGAACTGGAATAGAGGTCTAGGTTTGACATAAATGGAAATTCAGAAAATATTAAAGATTTAAACAATTAGCAGGTGAAGAGGGTGCTGATTGGCTCCTGTGCCGATATAATGCTGGCTTTAAATTAACTTCAACTTCTGCCAAGGTGAGCCAATTGGCTGATCTATCTTCTGTTCTTCAACTTAGCAATTTATTATGGGATCTACGAGACTTATGGAAATAGGTGTACACACCTAAGTTGTCCACCCAGCTTAACATTCACGGGCACAGCCTGTGGCCTTTTCCTTGCTCCTCTGGGTGTTCATAGCATATACCATTGAAGTAAAAAATTAGCATGCCTTTATGAATTGGACTACTTGCTGGTGGGGGCAATTAAGGAAAACTGGTATATGCCAATTGGTATATCACTATCCTGAGCATAGTGGCAGACTAGAGCCAGTCCCAGGTAGGTTCCATTTGAAACCGACGCCAGGCAGTTACTTCTCATGGGAGCATCCCCAAAATAGAGGGCTTCACCACTACCTTTAATTATTCAAGGGGCTATTAAAGTGGCCCTAGAATCGACTGACTGCTCCTGAAGAGGGCCCTGAGACCTAGGTCTTCACTTCCCAAGGTAACTCTACTGCTGAGGTAAGCCTCCATTTTAGAGTTTCCAGGGCCACTTCCCACCACTGCAGACTCTGTGATCACACCTGAGCTTCCCCACCTATCTGATTTGGGGTGATATCCCTGAGGAGCTCCAGCTCTTCTATGACAAGCTATATACAAAACACCCCATCTCCTTCTCTCTGGAACTCATCCCCAAGTCATTAGGGCCAACTGCTCTACCTCCTGACATGAACATGTTTCCAGGTCCCCAGTGCCTTCTTGAGGAAAATCTCCCATGCCAGTCCATTGGTTGTCACACAATACCTTTTTGGCCTTAACAGATACTGGTTCCCAAGTTACATTGATCCCCAGAAACCCTACTAAATTTAAAGGAAGGACTCTCTATATTTTTCAGGACATTATCAGACATAAGATGGAAAGCAAGCAAGTCTGCTGTACATCAGCCATTTGACAGTAATTTGCCTAATTTTTCTGTGGTTACAGCTCCCACACACACACCACCCCCCTTGGCTTTCCCTTTAATGGGATGTAACTTCTTTTTTTTTTTTTTAAAGATTTTATTTATTTGACAGAGAGAGACACAGCGAGAGAGAGAACACAAGCAGGGGGAGTGGGAGAGGGAGAACAGGCTTCCCGCAGAGCAGGGAGCCCGACGTGGGGCTCGATCCCAGAACTCTGGGATCACGACCTGAGCCGAAGGCAGACGCTTAACGACTGAGCCACCCAGGCGCCCTGGGATGTAACTTCTAACTAGCTCAGTGGCCTACTAGAATAACATAGTTGAGGCCCATACTATCAGCCTCACCAAATGGGACCCTGTACAGCTGCCCCAACTCCTTACAACTGTTAATATGACCCAGTATGAATTGAAATGGAGCTTTCAAGTACTGGGACCCATTATACAAGATCTCTGGAGCAGACGGGTAATTATCCCCACTGTTTCTGTTTCACAGCCCTATTTTGTCTTTTCATAAACCTGAAAAGAATGAATGGTGCCTCACAGTGGAATACCACAACCCTAATGCCACCATCTCACCCATTAAGGTCCTTACACCTAATACAACTGCCATGACCAAAGCCATTCAATCTTCCACCCAAGATATTTGCTGCTATAGATTTGGCTAATACATTATATTTTCAATGTCTACTGTTACCAGTTTCTAGGCCTCAGTTCACACCCTTGAAATGACAAAATACACCTTTATTCAGTTGTCCGTGGGGTGCCTCAATAGCCCAGCCATAGCATACAACCTCTGTTGGCAATACCTTAACCTGATCGAGTTGTCCTCAGATACCCAGGTTTGGAACTACAATGATGACATACTCCTGTGAGGAGAATCACTAAAGTCTCTCATAGAGGACATAGAAGCACTCACCACTACGTTTACCAAGAGGAGATGAGCTAATGCCTGACCGTACGTCTCAGTTATAAATTTTTGGGCATCACCTAGCCTGCTGAGGGCTGCTCCATTTCCTGATGTAGTTAAAAAGAAACTCCTAAATTTGTCATCTTTATCCACTCTCAACAAGGCCCAACATCTTTTAGGTTTCTTTGGCTCCTGGAGGCAACGTATTCCCCATTTGCATACCTACTACAGCCCATTTATGCAATCTCCCACAAATTGGCCCACTTTGAACTGGGCCCTTTAAAGCAGAATGCTCTAGCATGAATCCAAAGGACCATATAACAGTCACATTATTTAGTGCTTTCTGGAGATTCCTTTATGATGAAATCTCTGGTAATGACCTCTTACGCTTTTCAGAGTCTATGGACTACACATGATTGCCACCATGGGCTTCTGCTGCAATAGACTGCCCATTTTAGCTCTGCATTACATGTCGTTAGAGCAACTTCTGCTTGCGTACTGAGCCCTCCTGGAAATGGAGGCTCTCACAGAACCTGAACTTGTGGCCCTTTGTACCCAGCTGCCCATTATACCCTGGCTCATGGAAGAAGCACCCCACAAGCTTTGCATTGCAACCAAATCCTTGCTGAAATAAAAACAGTACATACAGGATAGGACCAAATGTGTCCCTCTAGCCTATCCCACTGGCAGGAGGAGATGGTCTCCCTGTCCTCAGCCCCTTGGCAGATGCCACAGTGCTGGAGGAAGTCACCTCTCTCTCAGACCCCTTGGCTACCTGGAATCCTCTTGTGATCAACGGA